>NW_027364705.1:0-187606 GCF_046119375.1 Phyllobates terribilis
AATATCTCCACATTGCAAGGTGCAATTCTGAAATTTTTTGCTTTTTCCTGCTAATCCTAGCATGATAAAGAAGATTCAAAGAGAGTGAGATGCCAGCTCCTTTCATTCAGTCAGTAGCTTCAAACATTTCTGGTATATGAAAAACGTTTTTCAATGGCAAAAATCAATGAATATTGTAAATGCACAAACAGTAATATCTCCACATTGCAAGGTGCAATTCTGAAATTTTTTGCTTTTTCCTGTTAATCCTAGCATGATAAAGAAGATTCAAAGAGAGTGAGATGCCAGCTCCTTTCATTCAATCAGTAGCTTCAAACATTTCTGGTATATGAAAAACATGTTTTTCAATGGCAAAAATCAATGAATATTGTAAATGCACAAACAGTAATATCTCCGCATTGCAAGGTGCAATTCTGAAATTTTTTGCTTTTTCCTGCTAATCCTAGCATGATAAAGAAGATTCAAAGAGAGTGAGATGCCAGCTCCTTTCATTCAGTCAGTAGCTTCAAACATTTCTGGTATATGAAAAACATGTTTTTCAATGGCAAAAATCAATGAATATTGTAAATGCACAAACAGTAATATCTCCACATTGCACGGTGCAATTCTGAAATTTTTAGCTTTTTCCTGCTAATCCTAGCATGATAAAGAAGATTCAAAGAGAGTGAGATGCCAGCTCCTTTCATTCAGTCAGTAGCTTCAAACATTTCTGGTATATGAAAAACATGTTTTTCAATGGCAAAAATCAATGAATATTGTAAATGCACAAACAGTAATATCTCCACATTGCAAGGTGCAATTCTGAAATTTTTTGCTTTTTCCTGCTAATCCTAGCATGATAAAGAAGATTCAAAGAGAGTGAGATGCCAGCTCCTTTCATTCAGTCAGTAGCTTCAAACATTTCTGGTATATGAAAAACATGTTTTTCAATGGCAAAAATCAATGAATATTGTAAATGCACAAACAGTAATATCTCCACATTGCACGGTGCAATTCTGAAATTTTTAGCTTTTTCCTGTTAATCCTAGCATGATAAAGAAGATTCAAAGAGAGTGAGATGCCAGCTCCTTTCATTCAGTCAGTAGCTTCAAACATTTCTGGTATATGAAAAACATGTTTTTCAATGGCAAAAATCAATGAATATTGTAAATGCACAAACAGTAATATCTCCACATTGCACGGTGCAATTCTGAAATTTTTACCTTTTTCCTGTTAATCCTAGCATGATAAAGAAGATTCAAAGAGAGTGAGATGCCAGCTCCTTTCATTCAGTCAGTAGCTTCAAACATTTCTGGTATATGAAAAACATGTTTTTCAATGGCAAAAATCAATGAATATTGTAAATGCACAAACAGTAATATCTCCACATTGCAAGGTGCAATTCTGAAATTTTTTGCTTTTTCCTGTTAATCCTAGCATGATAAAGAAGATTCAAAGAGAGTGAGATGCCAGCTCCTTTCATTCAGTCAGTAGCTTCAAACATTTCTGGTATATGAAAAACATGTTTTTCAATGGCAAAAATCAATGAATATTGTAAATGCACAAACAGTAATATCTCCACATTGCAAGGTGCAATTCTGAAATTTTTTGCTTTTTCCTGCTAATCCTAGCATGATAAAGAAGATTCAAAGAGAGTGAGATGCCAGCTCCTTTCATTCAGTCAGTAGCTTCAAACATTTCTGGTATATGAAAAACTGTTTTTCAATGGCAAAAATCAATGAATATTGTAAATGCACAAACAGTAATATCTCCACATTGCAAGGTGCAATTCTGAAATTTTTTGCTTTTTCCTGCTAATCCTAGCATGATAAAGAAGATTCAAAGAGAGTGAGATGCCAGCTCCTTTCATTCAGTCAGTAGCTTCAAACATTTCTGGTATATGAAAAACATGTTTTTCAATGGCAAAAATCAATGAATATTGTAAATGCACAAACAGTAATATCTCCACATTGCACGGTGCAATTCTGAAATTTTTAGCTTTTTCCTGTTAATCCTAGCATGATAAAGAAGATTCAAAGAGAGTGAGATGCCAGCTCCTTTCATTCAGTCAGTAGCTTCAAACATTTCTGGTATATGAAAAACGTTTTTCAATGGCAAAAATCAATGAATATTGTAAATGCACAAACAGTAATATCTCCACATTGCAAGGTGCAATTCTGAAATTTTTTGCTTTTTCCTGTTAATCCTAGCATGATAAAGAAGATTCAAAGAGAGTGAGATGCCAGCTCCTTTCATTCAGTCAGTAGCTTCAAACATTTCTGGTATATGAAAAACATGTTTTTCAATGGCAAAAATCAATGAATATTGTAAATGCACAAACAGTAATATTTCCGCATTGCAAGGTGCAATTCTGAAATTTTTTGCTTTTTCCTGCTAATCCTAGCATGATAAAGAAGATTCAAAGAGAGTGAGATGCCAGCTCCTTTCATTCAGTCAGTAGCTTCAAACATTTCTGGTATATGAAAAACATGTTTTTCAATGGCAAAAATCAATGAATATTGTAAATGCACAAACAGTAATATCTCCACATTGCACGGTGCAATTCTGAAATTTTTAGCTTTTTCCTGTTAATCCTAGCATGATAAAGAAGATTCAAAGAGAGTGAGATGCCAGCTCCTTTCATTCAGTCAGTAGCTTCAAACATTTCTGGTATATGAAAAACATGTTTTTCAATGGCAAAAATCAATGAATATTGTAAATGCACAAACAGTAATATCTCCACATTGCAAGGTGCAATTCTGAAATTTTTTGCTTTTTCCTGCTAATCCTAGCATGATAAAGAAGATTCAAAGAGAGTGAGATGCCAGCTCCTTTCATTCAGTCAGTAGCTTCAAACATTTCTGGTATATGAAAAACATGTTTTTCAATGGCAAAAATCAATGAATATTGTAAATGCACAAACAGTAATATCTCCACATTGCAAGGTGCAATTCTGAAATTTTTTGCTTTTTCCTGTTAATCCTAGCATGATAAAGAAGATTCAAAGAGAGTGAGATGCCAGCTCCTTTCATTCAGTCAGTAGCTTCAAACATTTCTGGTATATGAAAAACATGTTTTTCAATGGCAAAAATCAATGAATATTGTAAATGCACAAACAGTAATATCTCCACATTGCACGGTGCAATTCTGAAATTTTTAGCTTTTTCCTGTTAATCCTAGCATGATAAAGAAGATTCAAAGAGAGTGAGATGCCAGCTCCTTTCATTCAGTCAGTAGCTTCAAACATTTCTGGTATATGAAAAACATGTTTTTCAATGGCAAAAATCAATGAATATTGTAAATGCACAAACAGTAATATCTCCACATTGCAAGGTGCAATTCTGAAATTTTTTGCTTTTTCCTGTTAATCCTAGCATGATAAAGAAGATTCAAAGAGAGTGAGATGCCAGCTCCTTTCATTCAGTCAGTAGCTTCAAACATTTCTGGTATATGAAAAACATGTTTTTCAATGGCAAAAATCAATGAATATTGTAAATGCACAAACAGTAATATCTCCACATTGCAAGGTGCAATTCTGAAATTTTTTGCTTTTTCCTGCTAATCCTAGCATGATAAAGAAGATTCAAAGAGAGTGAGATGCCAGCTCCTTTCATTCAGTCAGTAGCTTCAAACATTTCTGGTATATGAAAAACGTTTTTCAATGGCAAAAATCAATGAATATTGTAAATGCACAAACAGTAATATCTCCACATTGCAAGGTGCAATTCTGAAATTTTTTGCTTTTTCCTGCTAATCCTAGCATGATAAAGAAGATTCAAAGAGAGTGAGATGCCAGCTCCTTTCATTCAGTCAGTAGCTTCAAACATTTCTGGTATATGAAAAACATGTTTTTCAATGGCAAAAATCAATGAATATTGTAAATGCACAAACAGTAATATCTCCACATTGCACGGTGCAATTCTGAAATTTTTAGCTTTTTCCTGTTAATCCTAGCATGATAAAGAAGATTCAAAGAGAGTGAGATGCCAGCTCCTTTCATTCAGTCAGTAGCTTCAAACATTTCTGGTATATGAAAAACGTTTTTCAATGGCAAAAATCAATGAATATTGTAAATGCACAAACAGTAATATCTCCACATTGCAAGGTGCAATTCTGAAATTTTTTGCTTTTTCCTGTTAATCCTAGCATGATAAAGAAGATTCAAAGAGAGTGAGATGCCAGCTCCTTTCATTCAGTCAGTATCTTCAAACATTTCTGGTATATGAAAAACATGTTTTTCAATGGCAAAAATCAATGAATATTGTAAATGCACAAACAGTAATATCTCCGCATTGCAAGGTGCAATTCTGAAATTTTTTGCTTTTTCCTGCTAATCCTAGCATGATAAAGAAGATTCAAAGAGAGTGAGATGCCAGCTCCTTTCATTCAGTCAGTAGCTTCAAACATTTCTGGTATATGAAAAACGTTTTTCAATGGCAAAAATCAATGAATATTGTAAATGCACAAACAGTAATATCTCCACATTGCAAGGTGCAATTCTGAAATTTTTTGCTTTTTCCTGCTAATCCTAGCATGATAAAGAAGATTCAAAGAGAGTGAGATGCCAGCTCCTTTCATTCAGTCAGTAGCTTCAAACATTTCTGGTATATGAAAAACATGTTTTTCAATGGCAAAAATCAATGAATATTGTAAATGCACAAACAGTAATATCTCCACATTGCACGGTGCAATTCTGAAATTTTTAGCTTTTTCCTGTTAATCCTAGCATGATAAAGAAGATTCAAAGAGAGTGAGATGCCAGCTCCTTTCATTCAGTCAGTAGCTTCAAACATTTCTGGTATATGAAAAACGTTTTTCAATGGCAAAAATCAATGAATATTGTAAATGCACAAACAGTAATATCTCCACATTGCAAGGTGCAATTCTGAAATTTTTTGCTTTTTCCTGTTAATCCTAGCATGATAAAGAAGATTCAAAGAGAGTGAGATGCCAGCTCCTTTCATTCAGTCAGTAGCTTCAAACATTTCTGGTATATGAAAAACATGTTTTTCAATGGCAAAAATCAATGAATATTGTAAATGCACAAACAGTAATATCTCCGCATTGCAAGGTGCAATTCTGAAATTTTTTGCTTTTTCCTGCTAATCCTAGCATGATAAAGAAGATTCAAAGAGAGTGAGATGCCAGCTCCTTTCATTCAGTCAGTAGCTTCAAACATTTCTGGTATATGAAAAACATGTTTTTCAATGGCAAAAATCAATGAATATTGTAAATGCACAAACAGTAATATCTCCACATTGCAAGGTGCAATTCTGAAATTTTTTGCTTTTTCCTGCTAATCCTAGCATGATAAAGAAGATTCAAAGAGAGTGAGATGCCAGCTCCTTTCATTCAGTCAGTAGCTTCAAACATTTCTGGTATATGAAAAACATGTTTTTCAATGGCAAAAATCAATGAATATTGTAAATGCACAAACAGTAATATCTCCACATTGCACAGTGCAATTCTGAAATTTTTAGCTTTTTCCTGTTAATCCTAGCATGATAAAGAAGATTCAAAGAGAGTGAGATGCCAGCTCCTTTCATTCAGTCA
This sequence comes from Phyllobates terribilis, assembly GCF_046119375.1. Lineage (NCBI taxonomy): Eukaryota > Metazoa > Chordata > Amphibia > Anura > Dendrobatidae > Phyllobates > Phyllobates terribilis. The sequence continues at coordinate 5,533 of NW_027364705.1, forward strand.
GTAGCTTCAAACATTTCTGGTATATGAAAAACATGTTTTTCAATGGCAAAAATCAATGAATATTGTAAATGCACAAACAGTAATATCTCCACATTGCAAGGTGCAATTCTGAAATTTTTTGCTTTTTCCTGTTAATCCTAGCATGATAAAGAAGATTCAAAGAGAGTGAGATGCCAGCTCCTTTCATTCAGTCAGTAGCTTCAAACATTTCTGGTATATGAAAAACATGTTTTTCAATGGCAAAAATCAATGAATATTGTAAATGCACAAACAGTAATATCTCCACATTGCAAGGTGCAATTCTGAAATTTTTTGCTTTTTCCTGCTAATCCTAGCATGATAAAGAAGATTCAAAGAGAGTGAGATGCCAGCTCCTTTCATTCAGTCAGTAGCTTCAAACATTTCTGGTATATGAAAAACGTTTTTCAATGGCAAAAATCAATGAATATTGTAAATGCACAAACAGTAATATCTCCACATTGCAAGGTGCAATTCTGAAATTTTTTGCTTTTTCCTGTTAATCCTAGCATGATAAAGAAGATTCAAAGAGAGTGAGATGCCAGCTCCTTTCATTCAGTCAGTAGCTTCAAACATTTCTGGTATATGAAAAACATGTTTTTCAATGGCAAAAATCAATGAATATTGTAAATGCACAAACAGTAATATCTCCGCATTGCAAGGTGCAATTCTGAAATTTTTTGCTTTTTCCTGCTAATCCTAGCATGATAAAGAAGATTCAAAGAGAGTGAGATGCCAGCTCCTTTCATTCAGTCAGTAGCTTCAAACATTTCTGGTATATGAAAAACATGTTTTTCAATGGCAAAAATCAATGAATATTGTAAATGCACAAACAGTAATATCTCCACATTGCACGGTGCAATTCTGAAATTTTTAGCTTTTTCCTGCTAATCCTAGCATGATAAAGAAGATTCAAAGAGAGTGAGATGCCAGCTCCTTTCATTCAGTCAGTAGCTTCAAACATTTCTGGTATATGAAAAACATGTTTTTCAATGGCAAAAATCAATGAATATTGTAAATGCACAAACAGTAATATCTCCACATTGCAAGGTGCAATTCTGAAATTTTTTGCTTTTTCCTGCTAATCCTAGCATGATAAAGAAGATTCAAAGAGAGTGAGATGCCAGCTCCTTTCATTCAGTCAGTAGCTTCAAACATTTCTGGTATATGAAAAACATGTTTTTCAATGGCAAAAATCAATGAATATTGTAAATGCACAAACAGTAATATCTCCACATTGCACGGTGCAATTCTGAAATTTTTAGCTTTTTCCTGTTAATCCTAGCATGATAAAGAAGATTCAAAGAGAGTGAGATGCCAGCTCCTTTCATTCAGTCAGTAGCTTCAAACATTTCTGGTATATGAAAAACATGTTTTTCAATGGCAAAAATCAATGAATATTGTAAATGCACAAACAGTAATATCTCCACATTGCAAGGTGCAATTCTGAAATTTTTTGCTTTTTCCTGTTAATCCTAGCATGATAAAGAAGATTCAAAGAGAGTGAGATGCCAGCTCCTTTCATTCAGTCAGTAGCTTCAAACATTTCTGGTATATGAAAAACATGTTTTTCAATGGCAAAAATCAATGAATATTGTAAATGCACAAACAGTAATATCTCCACATTGCAAGGTGCAATTCTGAAATTTTTTGCTTTTTCCTGCTAATCCTAGCATGATAAAGAAGATTCAAAGAGAGTGAGATGCCAGCTCCTTTCATTCAGTCAGTAGCTTCAAACATTTCTGGTATATGAAAAACGTTTTTCAATGGCAAAAATCAATGAATATTGTAAATGCACAAACAGTAATATCTCCACATTGCAAGGTGCAATTCTGAAATTTTTTGCTTTTTCCTGCTAATCCTAGCATGATAAAGAAGATTCAAAGAGAGTGAGATGCCAGCTCCTTTCATTCAGTCAGTAGCTTCAAACATTTCTGGTATATGAAAAACATGTTTTTCAATGGCAAAAATCAATGAATATTGTAAATGCACAAACAGTAATATCTCCACATTGCACGGTGCAATTCTGAAATTTTTAGCTTTTTCCTGTTAATCCTAGCATGATAAAGAAGATTCAAAGAGAGTGAGATGCCAGCTCCTTTCATTCAGTCAGTAGCTTCAAACATTTCTGGTATATGAAAAACGTTTTTCAATGGCAAAAATCAATGAATATTGTAAATGCACAAACAGTAATATCTCCACATTGCAAGGTGCAATTCTGAAATTTTTTGCTTTTTCCTGTTAATCCTAGCATGATAAAGAAGATTCAAAGAGAGTGAGATGCCAGCTCCTTTCATTCAGTCAGTATCTTCAAACATTTCTGGTATATGAAAAACATGTTTTTCAATGGCAAAAATCAATGAATATTGTAAATGCACAAACAGTAATATCTCCGCATTGCAAGGTGCAATTCTGAAATTTTTTGCTTTTTCCTGCTAATCCTAGCATGATAAAGAAGATTCAAAGAGAGTGAGATGCCAGCTCCTTTCATTCAGTCAGTAGCTTCAAACATTTCTGGTATATGAAAAACGTTTTTCAATGGCAAAAATCAATGAATATTGTAAATGCACAAACAGTAATATCTCCACATTGCAAGGTGCAATTCTGAAATTTTTTGCTTTTTCCTGCTAATCCTAGCATGATAAAGAAGATTCAAAGAGAGTGAGATGCCAGCTCCTTTCATTCAGTCAGTAGCTTCAAACATTTCTGGTATATGAAAAACATGTTTTTCAATGGCAAAAATCAATGAATATTGTAAATGCACAAACAGTAATATCTCCACATTGCACGGTGCAATTCTGAAATTTTTAGCTTTTTCCTGTTAATCCTAGCATGATAAAGAAGATTCAAAGAGAGTGAGATGCCAGCTCCTTTCATTCAGTCAGTAGCTTCAAACATTTCTGGTATATGAAAAACGTTTTTCAATGGCAAAAATCAATGAATATTGTAAATGCACAAACAGTAATATCTCCACATTGCAAGGTGCAATTCTGAAATTTTTTGCTTTTTCCTGTTAATCCTAGCATGATAAAGAAGATTCAAAGAGAGTGAGATGCCAGCTCCTTTCATTCAGTCAGTAGCTTCAAACATTTCTGGTATATGAAAAACATGTTTTTCAATGGCAAAAATCAATGAATATTGTAAATGCACAAACAGTAATATCTCCGCATTGCAAGGTGCAATTCTGAAATTTTTTGCTTTTTCCTGCTAATCCTAGCATGATAAAGAAGATTCAAAGAGAGTGAGATGCCAGCTCCTTTCATTCAGTCAGTAGCTTCAAACATTTCTGGTATATGAAAAACATGTTTTTCAATGGCAAAAATCAATGAATATTGTAAATGCACAAACAGTAATATCTCCACATTGCAAGGTGCAATTCTGAAATTTTTTGCTTTTTCCTGCTAATCCTAGCATGATAAAGAAGATTCAAAGAGAGTGAGATGCCAGCTCCTTTCATTCAGTCAGTAGCTTCAAACATTTCTGGTATATGAAAAACATGTTTTTCAATGGCAAAAATCAATGAATATTGTAAATGCACAAACAGTAATATCTCCACATTGCACAGTGCAATTCTGAAATTTTTAGCTTTTTCCTGTTAATCCTAGCATGATAAAGAAGATTCAAAGAGAGTGAGATGCCAGCTCCTTTCATTCAGTCAGTAGCTTCAAACATTTCTGGTATATGAAAAACATGTTTTTCAATGGCAAAAATCAATGAATATTGTAAATGCACAAACAGTAATATCTCCACATTGCAAGGTGCAATTCTGAAATTTTTTGCTTTTTCCTGTTAATCCTAGCATGATAAAGAAGATTCAAAGAGAGTGAGATGCCAGCTCCTTTCATTCAGTCAGTAGCTTCAAACATTTCTGGTATATGAAAAACATGTTTTTCAATGGCAAAAATCAATGAATATTGTAAATGCACAAACAGTAATATCTCCACATTGCAAGGTGCAATTCTGAAATTTTTTGCTTTTTCCTGCTAATCCTAGCATGATAAAGAAGATTCAAAGAGAGTGAGATGCCAGCTCCTTTCATTCAGTCAGTAGCTTCAAACATTTCTGGTATATGAAAAACGTTTTTCAATGGCAAAAATCAATGAATATTGTAAATGCACAAACAGTAATATCTCCACATTGCAAGGTGCAATTCTGAAATTTTTTGCTTTTTCCTGTTAATCCTAGCATGATAAAGAAGATTCAAAGAGAGTGAGATGCCAGCTCCTTTCATTCAATCAGTAGCTTCAAACATTTCTGGTATATGAAAAACATGTTTTTCAATGGCAAAAATCAATGAATATTGTAAATGCACAAACAGTAATATCTCCGCATTGCAAGGTGCAATTCTGAAATTTTTTGCTTTTTCCTGCTAATCCTAGCATGATAAAGAAGATTCAAAGAGAGTGAGATGCCAGCTCCTTTCATTCAGTCAGTAGCTTCAAACATTTCTGGTATATGAAAAACATGTTTTTCAATGGCAAAAATCAATGAATATTGTAAATGCACAAACAGTAATATCTCCACATTGCACGGTGCAATTCTGAAATTTTTAGCTTTTTCCTGCTAATCCTAGCATGATAAAGAAGATTCAAAGAGAGTGAGATGCCAGCTCCTTTCATTCAGTCAGTAGCTTCAAACATTTCTGGTATATGAAAAACATGTTTTTCAATGGCAAAAATCAATGAATATTGTAAATGCACAAACAGTAATATCTCCACATTGCAAGGTGCAATTCTGAAATTTTTTGCTTTTTCCTGCTAATCCTAGCATGATAAAGAAGATTCAAAGAGAGTGAGATGCCAGCTCCTTTCATTCAGTCAGTAGCTTCAAACATTTCTGGTATATGAAAAACATGTTTTTCAATGGCAAAAATCAATGAATATTGTAAATGCACAAACAGTAATATCTCCACATTGCAAGGTGCAATTCTGAAATTTTTTGCTTTTTCCTGCTAATCCTAGCATGATAAAGAAGATTCAAAGAGAGTGAGATGCCAGCTCCTTTCATTCAGTCAGTAGCTTCAAACATTTCTGGTATATGAAAAACATGTTTTTCAATGGCAAAAATCAATGAATATTGTAAATGCACAAACAGTAATATCTCCACATTGCACAGTGCAATTCTGAAATTTTTAGCTTTTTCCTGTTAATCCTAGCATGATAAAGAAGATTCAAAGAGAGTGAGATGCCAGCTCCTTTCATTCAGTCAGTAGCTTCAAACATTTCTGGTATATGAAAAACATGTTTTTCAATGGCAAAAATCAATGAATATTGTAAATGCACAAACAGTAATATCTCCACATTGCAAGGTGCAATTCTGAAATTTTTTGCTTTTTCCTGTTAATCCTAGCATGATAAAGAAGATTCAAAGAGAGTGAGATGCCAGCTCCTTTCATTCAGTCAGTAGCTTCAAACATTTCTGGTATATGAAAAACATGTTTTTCAATGGCAAAAATCAATGAATATTGTAAATGCACAAACAGTAATATCTCCACATTGCAAGGTGCAATTCTGAAATTTTTTGCTTTTTCCTGCTAATCCTAGCATGATAAAGAAGATTCAAAGAGAGTGAGATGCCAGCTCCTTTCATTCAGTCAGTAGCTTCAAACATTTCTGGTATATGAAAAACGTTTTTCAATGGCAAAAATCAATGAATATTGTAAATGCACAAACAGTAATATCTCCACATTGCAAGGTGCAATTCTGAAATTTTTTGCTTTTTCCTGTTAATCCTAGCATGATAAAGAAGATTCAAAGAGAGTGAGATGCCAGCTCCTTTCATTCAATCAGTAGCTTCAAACATTTCTGGTATATGAAAAACATGTTTTTCAATGGCAAAAATCAATGAATATTGTAAATGCACAAACAGTAATATCTCCGCATTGCAAGGTGCAATTCTGAAATTTTTTGCTTTTTCCTGCTAATCCTAGCATGATAAAGAAGATTCAAAGAGAGTGAGATGCCAGCTCCTTTCATTCAGTCAGTAGCTTCAAACATTTCTGGTATATGAAAAACATGTTTTTCAATGGCAAAAATCAATGAATATTGTAAATGCACAAACAGTAATATCTCCACATTGCACGGTGCAATTCTGAAATTTTTAGCTTTTTCCTGCTAATCCTAGCATGATAAAGAAGATTCAAAGAGAGTGAGATGCCAGCTCCTTTCATTCAGTCAGTAGCTTCAAACATTTCTGGTATATGAAAAACATGTTTTTCAATGGCAAAAATCAATGAATATTGTAAATGCACAAACAGTAATATCTCCACATTGCAAGGTGCAATTCTGAAATTTTTTGCTTTTTCCTGCTAATCCTAGCATGATAAAGAAGATTCAAAGAGAGTGAGATGCCAGCTCCTTTCATTCAGTCAGTAGCTTCAAACATTTCTGGTATATGAAAAACATGTTTTTCAATGGCAAAAATCAATGAATATTGTAAATGCACAAACAGTAATATCTCCACATTGCACGGTGCAATTCTGAAATTTTTAGCTTTTTCCTGTTAATCCTAGCATGATAAAGAAGATTCAAAGAGAGTGAGATGCCAGCTCCTTTCATTCAGTCAGTAGCTTCAAACATTTCTGGTATATGAAAAACATGTTTTTCAATGGCAAAAATCAATGAATATTGTAAATGCACAAACAGTAATATCTCCACATTGCAAGGTGCAATTCTGAAATTTTTTGCTTTTTCCTGTTAATCCTAGCATGATAAAGAAGATTCAAAGAGAGTGAGATGCCAGCTCCTTTCATTCAGTCAGTAGCTTCAAACATTTCTGGTATATGAAAAACATGTTTTTCAATGGCAAAAATCAATGAATATTGTAAATGCACAAACAGTAATATCTCCACATTGCAAGGTGCAATTCTGAAATTTTTTGCTTTTTCCTGCTAATCCTAGCATGATAAAGAAGATTCAAAGAGAGTGAGATGCCAGCTCCTTTCATTCAGTCAGTAGCTTCAAACATTTCTGGTATATGAAAAACGTTTCTCAATGGCAAAAATCAATGAATATTGTAAATGCACAAACAGTAATATCTCCACATTGCAAGGTGCAATTCTGAAATTTTTTGCTTTTTCCTGTTAATCCTAGCATGATAAAGAAGATTCAAAGAGAGTGAGATGCCAGCTCCTTTCATTCAATCAGTAGCTTCAAACATTTCTGGTATATGAAAAACATGTTTTTCAATGGCAAAAATCAATGAATATTGTAAATGCACAAACAGTAATATCTCCGCATTGCAAGGTGCAATTCTGAAATTTTTTGCTTTTTCCTGCTAATCCTAGCATGATAAAGAAGATTCAAAGAGAGTGAGATGCCAGCTCCTTTCATTCAGTCAGTAGCTTCAAACATTTCTGGTATATGAAAAACATGTTTTTCAATGGCAAAAATCAATGAATATTGTAAATGCACAAACAGTAATATCTCCACATTGCACGGTGCAATTCTGAAATTTTTAGCTTTTTCCTGCTAATCCTAGCATGATAAAGAAGATTCAAAGAGAGTGAGATGCCAGCTCCTTTCATTCAGTCAGTAGCTTCAAACATTTCTGGTATATGAAAAACGTTTTTCAATGGCAAAAATCAATGAATATTGTAAATGCACAAACAGTAATATCTCCACATTGCAAGGTGCAATTCTGAAATTTTTTGCTTTTTCCTGCTAATCCTAGCATGATAAAGAAGATTCAAAGAGAGTGAGATGCCAGCTCCTTTCATTCAGTCAGTAGCTTCAAACATTTCTGGTATATGAAAAACATGTTTTTCAATGGCAAAAATCAATGAATATTGTAAATGCACAAACAGTAATATCTCCACATTGCACGGTGCAATTCTGAAATTTTTAGCTTTTTCCTGCTAATCCTAGCATGATAAAGAAGATTCAAAGAGAGTGAGATGCCAGCTCCTTTCATTCAGTCAGTAGCTTCAAACATTTCTGGTATATGAAAAACGTTTTTCAATGGCAAAAATCAATGAATATTGTAAATGCACAAACAGTAATATCTCCACATTGCAAGGTGCAATTCTGAAATTTTTTGCTTTTTCCTGCTAATCCTAGCATGATAAAGAAGATTCAAAGAGAGTGAGATGCCAGCTCCTTTCATTCAGTCAGTAGCTTCAAACATTTCTGGTATATGAAAAACATGTTTTTCAATGGCAAAAATCAATGAATATTGTAAATGCACAAACAGTAATATCTCCACATTGCACGGTGCAATTCTGAAATTTTTAGCTTTTTCCTGTTAATCCTAGCATGATAAAGATTCAAAGAGAGTGAGATGCCAGCTCCTTTCATTCAGTCAGTAGCTTCAAACATTTCTGGTATATGAAAAACATGTTTTTCAATGGCAAAAATCAATGAATATTGTAAATGCACAAACAGTAATATCTCCACATTGCAAGGTGCAATTCTGAAATTTTTTGCTTTTTCCTGCTAATCCTAGCATGATAAAGAAGATTCAAAGAGAGTGAGATGCCAGCTCCTTTCATTCAGTCAGTAGCTTCAAACATTTCTGGTATATGAAAAACGTTTTTCAATGGCAAAAATCAATGAATATTGTAAATGCACAAACAGTAATATCTCCACATTGCAAGGTGCAATTCTGAAATTTTTTGCTTTTTCCTGCTAATCCTAGCATGATAAAGAAGATTCAAAGAGAGTGAGATGCCAGCTCCTTTCATTCAGTCAGTAGCTTCAAACATTTCTGGTATATGAAAAACATGTTTTTCAATGGCAAAAATCAATGAATATTGTAAATGCACAAACAGTAATATCTCCACATTGCACGGTGCAATTCTGAAATTTTTAGCTTTTTCCTGTTAATCCTAGCATGATAAAGAAGATTCAAAGAGAGTGAGATGCCAGCTCCTTTCATTCAGTCAGTAGCTTCAAACATTTCTGGTATATGAAAAACGTTTTTCAATGGCAAAAATCAATGAATATTGTAAATGCACAAACAGTAATATCTCCACATTGCAAGGTGCAATTCTGAAATTTTTTGCTTTTTCCTGTTAATCCTAGCATGATAAAGAAGATTCAAAGAGAGTGAGATGCCAGCTCCTTTCATTCAGTCAGTAGCTTCAAACATTTCTGGTATATGAAAAACATGTTTTTCAATGGCAAAAATCAATGAATATTGTAAATGCACAAACAGTAATATTTCCGCATTGCAAGGTGCAATTCTGAAATTTTTTGCTTTTTCCTGCTAATCCTAGCATGATAAAGAAGATTCAAAGAGAGTGAGATGCCAGCTCCTTTCATTCAGTCAGTAGCTTCAAACATTTCTGGTATATGAAAAACATGTTTTTCAATGGCAAAAATCAATGAATATTGTAAATGCACAAACAGTAATATCTCCACATTGCACGGTGCAATTCTGAAATTTTTAGCTTTTTCCTGTTAATCCTAGCATGATAAAGAAGATTCAAAGAGAGTGAGATGCCAGCTCCTTTCATTCAGTCAGTAGCTTCAAACATTTCTGGTATATGAAAAACATGTTTTTCAATGGCAAAAATCAATGAATATTGTAAATGCACAAACAGTAATATCTCCACATTGCAAGGTGCAATTCTGAAATTTTTTGCTTTTTCCTGCTAATCCTAGCATGATAAAGAAGATTCAAAGAGAGTGAGATGCCAGCTCCTTTCATTCAGTCAGTAGCTTCAAACATTTCTGGTATATGAAAAACATGTTTTTCAATGGCAAAAATCAATGAATATTGTAAATGCACAAACAGTAATATCTCCACATTGCAAGGTGCAATTCTGAAATTTTTTGCTTTTTCCTGTTAATCCTAGCATGATAAAGAAGATTCAAAGAGAGTGAGATGCCAGCTCCTTTCATTCAGTCAGTAGCTTCAAACATTTCTGGTATATGAAAAACATGTTTTTCAATGGCAAAAATCAATGAATATTGTAAATGCACAAACAGTAATATCTCCACATTGCACGGTGCAATTCTGAAATTTTTAGCTTTTTCCTGTTAATCCTAGCATGATAAAGAAGATTCAAAGAGAGTGAGATGCCAGCTCCTTTCATTCAGTCAGTAGCTTCAAACATTTCTGGTATATGAAAAACATGTTTTTCAATGGCAAAAATCAATGAATATTGTAAATGCACAAACAGTAATATCTCCACATTGCAAGGTGCAATTCTGAAATTTTTTGCTTTTTCCTGTTAATCCTAGCATGATAAAGAAGATTCAAAGAGAGTGAGATGCCAGCTCCTTTCATTCAGTCAGTAGCTTCAAACATTTCTGGTATATGAAAAACATGTTTTTCAATGGCAAAAATCAATGAATATTGTAAATGCACAAACAGTAATATCTCCACATTGCAAGGTGCAATTCTGAAATTTTTTGCTTTTTCCTGCTAATCCTAGCATGATAAAGAAGATTCAAAGAGAGTGAGATGCCAGCTCCTTTCATTCAGTCAGTAGCTTCAAACATTTCTGGTATATGAAAAACGTTTTTCAATGGCAAAAATCAATGAATATTGTAAATGCACAAACAGTAATATCTCCACATTGCAAGGTGCAATTCTGAAATTTTTTGCTTTTTCCTGCTAATCCTAGCATGATAAAGAAGATTCAAAGAGAGTGAGATGCCAGCTCCTTTCATTCAGTCAGTAGCTTCAAACATTTCTGGTATATGAAAAACATGTTTTTCAATGGCAAAAATCAATGAATATTGTAAATGCACAAACAGTAATATCTCCACATTGCACGGTGCAATTCTGAAATTTTTAGCTTTTTCCTGTTAATCCTAGCATGATAAAGAAGATTCAAAGAGAGTGAGATGCCAGCTCCTTTCATTCAGTCAGTAGCTTCAAACATTTCTGGTATATGAAAAACGTTTTTCAATGGCAAAAATCAATGAATATTGTAAATGCACAAACAGTAATATCTCCACATTGCAAGGTGCAATTCTGAAATTTTTTGCTTTTTCCTGTTAATCCTAGCATGATAAAGAAGATTCAAAGAGAGTGAGATGCCAGCTCCTTTCATTCAGTCAGTAGCTTCAAACATTTCTGGTATATGAAAAACATGTTTTTCAATGGCAAAAATCAATGAATATTGTAAATGCACAAACAGTAATATCTCCGCATTGCAAGGTGCAATTCTGAAATTTTTTGCTTTTTCCTGCTAATCCTAGCATGATAAAGAAGATTCAAAGAGAGTGAGATGCCAGCTCCTTTCATTCAGTCAGTAGCTTCAAACATTTCTGGTATATGAAAAACATGTTTTTCAATGGCAAAAATCAATGAATATTGTAAATGCACAAACAGTAATATCTCCACATTGCACGGTGCAATTCTGAAATTTTTAGCTTTTTCCTGTTAATCCTAGCATGATAAAGAAGATTCAAAGAGAGTGAGATGCCAGCTCCTTTCATTCAGTCAGTAGCTTCAAACATTTCTGGTATATGAAAAACATGTTTTTCAATGGCAAAAATCAATGAATATTGTAAATGCACAAACAGTAATATCTCCACATTGCAAGGTGCAATTCTGAAATTTTTTGCTTTTTCCTGCTAATCCTAGCATGATAAAGAAGATTCAAAGAGAGTGAGATGCCAGCTCCTTTCATTCAGTCAGTAGCTTCAAACATTTCTGGTATATGAAAAACATGTTTTTCAATGGCAAAAATCAATGAATATTGTAAATGCACAAACAGTAATATCTCCACATTGCAAGGTGCAATTCTGAAATTTTTTGCTTTTTCCTGTTAATCCTAGCATGATAAAGAAGATTCAAAGAGAGTGAGATGCCAGCTCCTTTCATTCAGTCAGTAGCTTCAAACATTTCTGGTATATGAAAAACGTTTTTCAATGGCAAAAATCAATGAATATTGTAAATGCACAAACAGTAATATCTCCACATTGCAAGGTGCAATTCTGAAATTTTTTGCTTTTTCCTGCTAATCCTAGCATGATAAAGAAGATTCAAAGAGAGTGAGATGCCAGCTCCTTTCATTCAGTCAGTAGCTTCAAACATTTCTGGTATATGAAAAACGTTTTTCAATGGCAAAAATCAATGAATATTGTAAATGCACAAACAGTAATATCTCCACATTGCAAGGTGCAATTCTGAAATTTTTTGCTTTTTCCTGTTAATCCTAGCATGATAAAGAAGATTCAAAGAGAGTGAGATGCCAGCTCCTTTCATTCAGTCAGTAGCTTCAAACATTTCTGGTATATGAAAAACATGTTTTTCAATGGCAAAAATCAATGAATATTGTAAATGCACAAACAGTAATATCTCCGCATTGCAAGGTGCAATTCTGAAATTTTTTGCTTTTTCCTGCTAATCCTAGCATGATAAAGAAGATTCAAAGAGAGTGAGATGCCAGCTCCTTTCATTCAGTCAGTAGCTTCAAACATTTCTGGTATATGAAAAACATGTTTTTCAATGGCAAAAATCAATGAATATTGTAAATGCACAAACAGTAATATCTCCACATTGCACGGTGCAATTCTGAAATTTTTAGCTTTTTCCTGTTAATCCTAGCATGATAAAGAAGATTCAAAGAGAGTGAGATGCCAGCTCCTTTCATTCAGTCAGTAGCTTCAAACATTTCTGGTATATGAAAAACGTTTTTCAATGGCAAAAATCAATGAATATTGTAAATGCACAAACAGTAATATCTCCACATTGCAAGGTGCAATTCTGAAATTTTTTGCTTTTTCCTGCTAATCCTAGCATGATAAAGAAGATTCAAAGAGAGTGAGATGCCAGCTCCTTTCATTCAGTCAGTAGCTTCAAACATTTCTGGTATATGAAAAACATGTTTTTCAATGGCAAAAATCAATGAATATTGTAAATGCACAAACAGTAATATCTCCACATTGCACGGTGCAATTCTGAAATTTTTTGCTTTTTCCTGTTAATCCTAGCATGATAAAGAAGATTCAAAGAGAGTGAGATGCCAGCTCCTTTCATTGTCAGTAGCTTCAAACATTTCTGGTATATGAAAAACATGTTTTTCAATGGCAAAAATCAATGAATATTGTAAATGCACAAACAGTAATATCTCCACATTGCACGGTGCAATTCTGAAATTTTTAGCTTTTTCCTGTTAATCCTAGCATGATAAAGAAGATTCAAAGAGAGTGAGATGCCAGCTCCTTTCATTCAGTCAGTAGCTTCAAACATTTCTGGTATATGAAAAACATGTTTTTCAATGGCAAAAATCAATGAATATTGTAAATGCACAAACAGTAATATCTCCACATTGCAAGGTGCAATTCTGAAATTTTTTGCTTTTTCCTGCTAATCCTAGCATGATAAAGAAGATTCAAAGAGAGTGAGATGCCAGCTCCTTTCATTCAGTCAGTAGCTTCAAACATTTCTGGTATATGAAAAACGTTTTTCAATGGCAAAAATCAATGAATATTGTAAATGCACAAACAGTAATATCTCCACATTGCACGGTGCAATTCTGAAATTTTTAGCTTTTTCCTGTTAATCCTAGCATGATAAAGAAGATTCAAAGAGAGTGAGATGCCAGCTCCTTTCATTCAGTCAGTAGCTTCAAACATTTCTGGTATATGAAAAACATGTTTTTCAATGGCAAAAATCAATGAATATTGTAAATGCACAAACAGTAATATCTCCACATTGCAAGGTGCAATTCTGAAATTTTTTGCTTTTTCCTGTTAATCCTAGCATGATAAAGAAGATTCAAAGAGAGTGAGATGCCAGCTCCTTTCATTCAGTCAGTAGCTTCAAACATTTCTGGTATATGAAAAACATGTTTTTCAATGGCAAAAATCAATGAATATTGTAAATGCACAAACAGTAATATCTCCACATTGCAAGGTGCAATTCTGAAATTTTTTGCTTTTTCCTGCTAATCCTAGCATGATAAAGAAGATTCAAAGAGAGTGAGATGCCAGCTCCTTTCATTCAGTCAGTAGCTTCAAACATTTCTGGTATATGAAAAACATGTTTTTCAATGGCAAAAATCAATGAATATTGTAAATGCACAAACAGTAATATCTCCACATTGCAAGGTGCAATTCTGAAATTTTTTGCTTTTTCCTGTTAATCCTAGCATGATAAAGAAGATTCAAAGAGAGTGAGATGCCAGCTCCTTTCATTCAGTCAGTAGCTTCAAACATTTCTGGTATATGAAAAACAGGTTTTTCAATGGCAAAAATCAATGAATATTGTAAATGCACAAACAGTAATATCTCCACATTGCAGGGTGCAATTCTGAAATTTTTTGCTTTTTCCTGCTAATCCTAGCATGATAAAGAAGATTCAAAGAGAGTGAGATGCCAGCTCCTTTCATTCAGTCAGTAGCTTCAAACATTTCTGGTATATGAAAAACGTTTTTCAATGGCAAAAATCAATGAATATTGTAAATGCACAAACAGTAATATCTCCACATTGCACGGTGCAATTCTGAAATTTTTAGCTTTTTCCTGTTAATCCTAGCATGATAAAGAAGATTCAAAGAGAGTGAGATGCCAGCTCCTTTCATTCAGTCAGTAGCTTCAAACATTTCTGGTATATGAAAAACATGTTTTTCAATGGCTAAAATCAATGAATATTGTAAATGCACAAACAGTAATATCTCCACATTGCACGGTGCAATTCTGAAATTTTTAGCTTTTTCCTGTTAATCCTAGCATGATAAAGAAGATTCAAAGAGAGTGAGATGCCAGCTCCTTTCATTCAGTCAGTAGCTTCAAACATTTCTGGTATATGAAAAACGTTTTTCAATGGCAAAAATCAATGAATATTGTAAATGCACAAACAGTAATATCTCCACATTGCACGGTGCAATTCTGAAATTTTTAGCTTTTTCCTGTTAATCCTAGCATGATAAAGAAGATTCAAAGAGAGTGAGATGCCAGCTCCTTTCATTCAGTCAGTAGCTTCAAACATTTCTGGTATATGAAAAACATGTTTTTCAATGGCAAAAATCAATGAATATTGTAAATGCACAAACAGTAATATCTCCACATTGCAAGGTGCAATTCTGAAATTTTTTGCTTTTTCCTGCTAATCCTAGCATGATAAAGAAGATTCAAAGAGAGTGAGATGCCAGCTCCTTTCATTCAGTCAGTAGCTTCAAACATTTCTGGTATATGAAAAACATGTTTTTCAATGGCAAAAATCAATGAATATTGTAAATGCACAAACAGTAATATCTCCACATTGCACGGTGCAATTCTGAAATTTTTAGCTTTTTCCTGTTAATCCTAGCATGATAAAGAAGATTCAAAGAGAGTGAGATGCCAGCTCCTTTCATTCAGTCAGTAGCTTCAAACATTTCTGGTATATGAAAAACGTTTTTCAATGGCAAAAATCAATGAATATTGTAAATGCACAAACAGTAATATCTCCACATTGCAAGGTGCAATTCTGAAATTTTTTGCTTTTTCCTGTTAATCCTAGCATGATAAAGAAGATTCAAAGAGAGTGAGATGCCAGCTCCTTTCATTCAGTCAGTAGCTTCAAACATTTCTGGTATATGAAAAACATGTTTTTCAATGGCAAAAATCAATGAATATTGTAAATGCACAAACAGTAATATCTCCACATTGCACGGTGCAATTCTGAAATTTTTAGCTTTTTCCTGTTAATCCTAGCATGATAAAGAAGATTCAAAGAGAGTGAGATGCCAGCTCCTTTCATTCAGTCAGTAGCTTCAAACATTTCTGGTATATGAAAAACATGTTTTTCAATGGCAAAAATCAATGAATATTGTAAATGCACAAACAGTAATATCTCCACATTGCAAGGTGCAATTCTGAAATTTTTTGCTTTTTCCTGCTAATCCTAGCATGATAAAGAAGATTCAAAGAGAGTGAGATGCCAGCTCCTTTCATTCAGTCAGTAGCTTCAAACATTTCTGGTATATGAAAAACATGTTTTTCAATGGCAAAAATCAATGAATATTGTAAATGCACAAACAGTAATATCTCCGCATTGCAAGGTGCAATTCTGAAATTTTTTGCTTTTTCCTGCTCCTCTTAGCATGATAAAGAAGATTCAAAGAGAGTGAGATGCCAGCTCCTTTCATTCAGTCAGTAGCTTCAATCATTTCTGGATGTTTTTCAATGGCAAAAATCAATGAATATTGTAAATGCACAAACTGTAATTTCTCCGCATTGCAAGGTGCAATTCTGAAATTTTTTGCTTTTTCCTGCTCCTCTTAGCATGATAAAGAAGATTCAAAGAGAGTGAGATGCCAGCTCCTTTCATTCAGTCAGTAGCTTCAATCATTTCTGGACGTTTTTCAGTGGCAAAAATCAATGAATATTGTAAATGCACAAACAGTAATTTCTCCGCATTGCAAGGTGCAATTCTGAAATTTTTTGCTTTTTCCTGCTCCTCTTAGCATCATAAGGAAGATTCAAAGAGAGTGAGATGCCAGCTCCTTTCATTCAGTCAGTACCTTCAATCATTTCTGGACGTTTTTCAATGGCAAAAATCAATGAATATTGTAAATGCACAAACAGTAATTTCTCCGCATTGCAAGGTGCAATTCTGAAATTTTTTGCTTTTTCCCGCTCCTCTTAGCATGATAAAGAAGATTCAAAGAGAGTGAGGTGCCAGCTCCTTTCATTCAGTCAGTAGCTTCAAACATTTCTGGTATATGAATAACATGTTTTTCAATGGCAAAAATCAATGAATATTGTAAATGCACAAACAGTAATTTCTCCGCATTGCAAGGTGCAATTCTGAAATTTTTTGATTTTTCCTGCTCCTCTTAGCATGATAAAGAAGATTCAAAGAGATTGAGATGCCAGCTCCTTTCATTCAGTCAGTAGCTTCAATCATTTCTGGACGTTTTTCAATGGCAAAAATCAATGAATATTGTAAATGCACAAACAGTAATTTCTCCGCATTGCAAGGTGCAATTCTGAAATTTTTTGCTTTTTCCTGCTCCTCTTAGCATGATAAAGAAGATTCAAAGAGAGTGAGATGCCAGCTCCTTTCATTCAGTCAGTAGCTTCAATCATTTCTGGATGTTTTTCAATGGCAAAAATCAATGAATATTGTAAATGCACAAACAGTAATTTCTCCGCATTGCAAGTTGCAATTCTGAAATTTTTTGCTTTTTCCTGCTCCTCTTAGCATGATAAAGAAGATTCAAAGAGAGTGAGATGTCAGCTCCTTTCATTCAGTCAGTAGCTTCAAACATTTCTGGTATATGAATAACATGATGTTTTTCAATGGCAAAAATCAATGAATATTGTAAATGCACAAACAGTAATTTCTCCGCATTGCAAGGTGCAATTCTGAAATTTTTTGCTTTTTCCTGCTCCTCTTAGCATGATAAAGAAGATTCAAAGAGAGTGAGATGCCAGCTCCTTTCATTCAGTCAGTAGCTTCAATCATTTCTGGATGTTTTTCAATGGCAAAAATCAATGAATATTGTAAATGCACAAACAGTAATTTCTCCGCATTGCAAGGTGCAATTCTGAAATTTTTTGCTTTTTCCTGCTCCTCTTAGCATGATAAAGAAGATTCAAAGAGAGTGAGATGCCAGCTCCTTTCATTCAGTCAGTAGCTTCAAACATTTCTGGTATATGAATAACATGATGTTTTTCAATGGCAAAAATCAATGAATATTGTAAATGCACAAACAGTAATTTCTCCGCATTGCAAGGTGCAATTCTGAAATTTTTTGATTTTTCCTGCTCCTCTTAGCATGATAAAGAAGATTCAAAGAGAGTGAGATGCCAGCTCCTTTCATTCAGTCAGTAGCTTCAATCATTTCTGGACGTTTTTCAATGGCAAAAATCAATGAATATTGTAAAAGCACAAACAGTAATTTCTCCGCATTGCAAGGTGCAATTCTGAAATTTTTTGCTTTTTCCTGCTCCTCTTAGCATGATAAAGAAGATTCAAAGAGAGTGAGATGCCAGCTCCTTTCATTCAGTCAGTAGCTTCAAACATTTCTGGTATATGAATAACATGATGTTTTTCAATGGCAAAAATCAATGAATATTGTAAATGCACAAACAGTAATTTCTCCGCATTGCAAGGTACAATTCTGAAATTTTTTGCTTTTTCCTGCTCCTCTTAGCATGATAAAGAAGATTCAAAGAGAGTGAGATGCCAGCTCCTTTCATTCAGTCAGTAGCTTCAAACATTTCTGGTATATGAATAACATGATGTTTTTCAATGGCAAAAATCAATGAATATTGTAAATGCACAAACAGTAATATCTCCACATTGCAAGGTGCAATTCTGAAATTTTTTGCTTTTTCCTGCTAATCCTAGCATGATAAAGAAGATTCAAAGAGAGTGAGATGCCAGCTCCTTTCATTCAGTCAGTAGCTTCAAACATTTCTGGTATATGAAAAACATGTTTTTCAATGGCTAAAATCAATGAATATTGTAAATGCACAAACAGTAATATCTCCACATTGCACGGTGCAATTCTGAAATTTTTAGCTTTTTCCTGTTAATCCTAGCATGATAAAGAAGATTCAAAGAGAGTGAGATGCCAGCTCCTTTCATTCAGTCAGTAGCTTCAAACATTTCTGGTATATGAAAAACGTTTTTCAATGGCAAAAATCAATGAATATTGTAAATGCACAAACAGTAATATCTCCACATTGCACGGTGCAATTCTGAAATTTTTAGCTTTTTCCTGTTAATCCTAGCATGATAAAGAAGATTCAAAGAGAGTGAGATGCCAGCTCCTTTCATTCAGTCAGTAGCTTCAAACATTTCTGGTATATGAAAAACATGTTTTTCAATGGCAAAAATCAATGAATATTGTAAATGCACAAACAGTAATATCTCCACATTGCAAGGTGCAATTCTGAAATTTTTTGCTTTTTCCTGCTAATCCTAGCATGATAAAGAAGATTCAAAGAGAGTGAGATGCCAGCTCCTTTCATTCAGTCAGTAGCTTCAAACATTTCTGGTATATGAAAAACATGTTTTTCAATGGCAAAAATCAATGAATATTGTAAATGCACAAACAGTAATATCTCCACATTGCACGGTGCAATTCTGAAATTTTTAGCTTTTTCCTGTTAATCCTAGCATGATAAAGAAGATTCAAAGAGAGTGAGATGCCAGCTCCTTTCATTCAGTCAGTAGCTTCAAACATTTCTGGTATATGAAAAACGTTTTTCAATGGCAAAAATCAATGAATATTGTAAATGCACAAACAGTAATATCTCCACATTGCAAGGTGCAATTCTGAAATTTTTTGCTTTTTCCTGTTAATCCTAGCATGATAAAGAAGATTCAAAGAGAGTGAGATGCCAGCTCCTTTCATTCAGTCAGTAGCTTCAAACATTTCTGGTATATGAAAAACATGTTTTTCAATGGCAAAAATCAATGAATATTGTAAATGCACAAACAGTAATATCTCCACATTGCACGGTGCAATTCTGAAATTTTTAGCTTTTTCCTGTTAATCCTAGCATGATAAAGAAGATTCAAAGAGAGTGAGATGCCAGCTCCTTTCATTCAGTCAGTAGCTTCAAACATTTCTGGTATATGAAAAACATGTTTTTCAATGGCAAAAATCAATGAATATTGTAAATGCACAAACAGTAATATCTCCACATTGCAAGGTGCAATTCTGAAATTTTTTGCTTTTTCCTGCTAATCCTAGCATGATAAAGAAGATTCAAAGAGAGTGAGATGCCAGCTCCTTTCATTCAGTCAGTAGCTTCAAACATTTCTGGTATATGAAAAACATGTTTTTCAATGGCAAAAATCAATGAATATTGTAAATGCACAAACAGTAATATCTCCGCATTGCAAGGTGCAATTCTGAAATTTTTTGCTTTTTCCTGCTCCTCTTAGCATGATAAAGAAGATTCAAAGAGAGTGAGATGCCAGCTCCTTTCATTCAGTCAGTAGCTTCAATCATTTCTGGATGTTTTTCAATGGCAAAAATCAATGAATATTGTAAATGCACAAACTGTAATTTCTCCGCATTGCAAGGTGCAATTCTGAAATTTTTTGCTTTTTCCTGCTCCTCTTAGCATGATAAAGAAGATTCAAAGAGAGTGAGATGCCAGCTCCTTTCATTCAGTCAGTAGCTTCAATCATTTCTGGACGTTTTTCAGTGGCAAAAATCAATGAATATTGTAAATGCACAAACAGTAATTTCTCCGCATTGCAAGGTGCAATTCTGAAATTTTTTGCTTTTTCCTGCTCCTCTTAGCATCATAAGGAAGATTCAAAGAGAGTGAGATGCCAGCTCCTTTCATTCAGTCAGTACCTTCAATCATTTCTGGACGTTTTTCAATGGCAAAAATCAATGAATATTGTAAATGCACAAACAGTAATTTCTCCGCATTGCAAGGTGCAATTCTGAAATTTTTTGCTTTTTCCCGCTCCTCTTAGCATGATAAAGAAGATTCAAAGAGAGTGAGGTGCCAGCTCCTTTCATTCAGTCAGTAGCTTCAAACATTTCTGGTATATGAATAACATGTTTTTCAATGGCAAAAATCAATGAATATTGTAAATGCACAAACAGTAATTTCTCCGCATTGCAAGGTGCAATTCTGAAATTTTTTGATTTTTCCTGCTCCTCTTAGCATGATAAAGAAGATTCAAAGAGAGTGAGATGCCAGCTCCTTTCATTCAGTCAGTAGCTTCAATCATTTCTGGACGTTTTTCAATGGCAAAAATCAATGAATATTGTAAATGCACAAACAGTAATTTCTCCGCATTGCAAGGTGCAATTCTGAAATTTTTTGCTTTTTCCTGCTCCTCTTAGCATGATAAAGAAGATTCCAAGTGACTGAGATGCCAGCTCCTTTCATTCAGTCAGTAGCTTCAATCATTTCTGGACGTTTTTCAATGGCAAAAATCAATGAATATTGTAAATGCACAAACAGTAATTTCTCCGCATTGCAAGGTGCAATTCTGAAATTTTTTGCTTTTTCCTGCTCCTCTTAGCATGATAAAGAAGATTCAAAGAGAGTGAGATGCCAGCTCCTTTCATTCAGTCAGTAGCTTCAAACATTTCTGGTATATGAATAACATGTTTTTCAATGGCAAAAATCAATGAATATTGTAAATGCACAAACAGTAATTTCTCCGCATTGCAAGGTGCAAGTCTGAAATTTTTTGCTTTTTCCTGCTCCTCTTAGCATGATAAAGAAGATTCAAAGAGAGTGAGATGCCAGTTACTTTCATTCAGTCAGTAGCTTCAATCATTTCTGGACGTTTTTCAATGGTAAAAATCAATGAATATTGTAAATGCACAAACAGTAATTTCTCCACATTGCAAGGTGCAATTCTGAAATTTTTTGCTTTTTCCTGCTCCTCTTAGCATGATAAAGAAGATTCAAAGAGAGTGAGATGCCAGCTCCTTTCATTCAGTCAGTAGCTTCAAACATTTCTGGTATATGAATAACATGATGTTTTTCAATGGCAAAAATCAATGAATATTGTAAATGCACAAACAGTAATTTCTCCGCATTGCAAGGTGCAATTCTGAAATTTTTTGCTTTTTCCTGCTCCTCTTAGCATGATAAAGAAGATTCAAAGAGAGTGAGATGCCAGCTCCTTTCATTCAGTCAGTAGCTTCAAACATTTCTGGTATATGAATAACATGATGTTTTTCAATGGCAAAAATCAATGAATATTGTAAATGCACAAACAGTAATTTCTCCGCATTGCAAGGTGCAATTCTGAAATTTTTTGCTTTTTCCTGCTCCTCTTAGCATGATAAAGAAGATTCAAAGAGAGTGAGATGCCAGCTCCTTTCATTCAGTCAGTAGCTTCAATCATTTCTGGATGTTTTTCAATGGCAAAAATCAATGAATATTGTAAATGCACAAACAGTAATTTCTCCGCATTGCAAGTTGCAATTCTGAAATTTTTTGCTTTTTCCTGCTCCTCTTAGCATGATAAAGAAGATTCAAAGAGAGTGAGATGTCAGCTCCTTTCATTCAGTCAGTAGCTTCAAACATTTCTGGTATATGAATAACATGATGTTTTTCAATGGCAAAAATCAATGAATATTGTAAATGCACAAACAGTAATTTCTCCGCATTGCAAGGTGCAATTCTGAAATTTTTTGCTTTTTCCTGCTCCTCTTAGCATGATAAAGAAGATTCAAAGAGAGTGAGATGCCAGCTCCTTTCATTCAGTCAGTAGCTTCAATCATTTCTGGATGTTTTTCAATGGCAAAAATCAATGAATATTGTAAATGCACAAACAGTAATTTCTCCGCATTGCAAGGTGCAATTCTGAAATTTTTTGCTTTTTCCTGCTCCTCTTAGCATGATAAAGAAGATTCAAAGAGAGTGAGATGCCAGCTCCTTTCATTCAGTCAGTAGCTTCAAACATTTCTGGTATATGAATAACATGATGTTTTTCAATGGCAAAAATCAATGAATATTGTAAATGCACAAACAGTAATTTCTCCGCATTGCAAGGTGCAATTCTGAAATTTTTTGATTTTTCCTGCTCCTCTTAGCATGATAAAGAAGATTCAAAGAGAGTGAGATGCCAGCTCCTTTCATTCAGTCAGTAGCTTCAATCATTTCTGGACGTTTTTCAATGGCAAAAATCAATGAATATTGTAAAAGCACAAACAGTAATTTCTCCGCATTGCAAGGTGCAATTCTGAAATTTTTTGCTTTTTCCTGCTCCTCTTAGCATGATAAAGAAGATTCAAAGAGAGTGAGATGCCAGCTCCTTTCATTCAGTCAGTAGCTTCAAACATTTCTGGTATATGAATAACATGATGTTTTTCAATGGCAAAAATCAATGAATATTGTAAATGCACAAACAGTAATTTCTCCGCATTGCAAGGTACAATTCTGAAATTTTTTGCTTTTTCCTGCTCCTCTTAGCATGATAAAGAAGATTCAAAGAGAGTGAGATGCCAGCTCCTTTCATTCAGTCAGTAGCTTCAAACATTTCTGGTATATGAATAACATGATGTTTTTCAATGGCAAAAATCAATGAATATTGTAAATGCACAAACAGTAATATCTCCACATTGCAAGGTGCAATTCTGAAATTTTTTGCTTTTTCCTGCTAATCCTAGCATGATAAAGAAGATTCAAAGAGAGTGAGATGCCAGCTCCTTTCATTCAGTCAGTAGCTTCAAACATTTCTGGTATATGAAAAACATGTTTTTCAATGGCAAAAATCAATGAATATTGTAAATGCACAAACAGTAATATCTCCACATTGCACGGTGCAATTCTGAAATTTTTAGCTTTTTCCTGTTAATCCTAGCATGATAAAGAAGATTCAAAGAGAGTGAGATGCCAGCTCCTTTCATTCAGTCAGTAGCTTCAAACATTTCTGGTATATGAAAAACGTTTTTCAATGGCAAAAATCAATGAATATTGTAAATGCACAAACAGTAATATCTCCACATTGCACGGTGCAATTCTGAAATTTTTAGCTTTTTCCTGTTAATCCTAGCATGATAAAGAAGATTCAAAGAGAGTGAGATGCCAGCTCCTTTCATTCAGTCAGTAGCTTCAAACATTTCTGGTATATGAAAAACATGTTTTTCAATGGCAAAAATCAATGAATATTGTAAATGCACAAACAGTAATATCTCCACATTGCAAGGTGCAATTCTGAAATTTTTTGCTTTTTCCTGCTAATCCTAGCATGATAAAGAAGATTCAAAGAGAGTGAGATGCCAGCTCCTTTCATTCAGTCAGTAGCTTCAAACATTTCTGGTATATGAAAAACATGTTTTTCAATGGCAAAAATCAATGAATATTGTAAATGCACAAACAGTAATATCTCCACATTGCACGGTGCAATTCTGAAATTTTTAGCTTTTTCCTGTTAATCCTAGCATGATAAAGAAGATTCAAAGAGAGTGAGATGCCAGCTCCTTTCATTCAGTCAGTAGCTTCAAACATTTCTGGTATATGAAAAACGTTTTTCAATGGCAAAAATCAATGAATATTGTAAATGCACAAACAGTAATATCTCCACATTGCAAGGTGCAATTCTGAAATTTTTTGCTTTTTCCTGTTAATCCTAGCATGATAAAGAAGATTCAAAGAGAGTGAGATGCCAGCTCCTTTCATTCAGTCAGTAGCTTCAAACATTTCTGGTATATGAAAAACATGTTTTTCAATGGCAAAAATCAATGAATATTGTAAATGCACAAACAGTAATATCTCCACATTGCACGGTGCAATTCTGAAATTTTTAGCTTTTTCCTGTTAATCCTAGCATGATAAAGAAGATTCAAAGAGAGTGAGATGCCAGCTCCTTTCATTCAGTCAGTAGCTTCAAACATTTCTGGTATATGAAAAACATGTTTTTCAATGGCAAAAATCAATGAATATTGTAAATGCACAAACAGTAATATCTCCACATTGCAAGGTGCAATTCTGAAATTTTTTGCTTTTTCCTGCTAATCCTAGCATGATAAAGAAGATTCAAAGAGAGTGAGATGCCAGCTCCTTTCATTCAGTCAGTAGCTTCAAACATTTCTGGTATATGAAAAACATGTTTTTCAATGGCAAAAATCAATGAATATTGTAAATGCACAAACAGTAATATCTCCACATTGCACAGTGCAATTCTGAAATTTTTAGCTTTTTCCTGTTAATCCTAGCATGATAAAGAAGATTCAAAGAGAGTGAGATGCCAGCTCCTTTCATTCAGTCAGTAGCTTCAAACATTTCTGGTATATGAAAAACATGTTTTTCAATGGCAAAAATCAATGAATATTGTAAATGCACAAACAGTAATATCTCCACATTGCAAGGTGCAATTCTGAAATTTTTTGCTTTTTCCTGCTCCTCTTAGCATGATAAAGAAGATTCAAAGAGAGTGAGATGCCAGCTCCTTTCATTCAGTCAGTAGCTTCAATCATTTCTGGATGTTTTTCAATGGCAAAAATCAATGAATATTGTAAATGCACAAACTGTAATTTCTCCGCATTGCAAGGTGCAATTCTGAAATTTTTTGCTTTTTCCTGCTCCTCTTAGCATGATAAAGAAGATTCAAAGAGAGTGAGATGCCAGCTCCTTTCATTCAGTCAGTAGCTTCAATCATTTCTGGACGTTTTTCAGTGGCAAAAATCAATGAATATTGTAAATGCACAAACAGTAATTTCTCCGCATTGCAAGGTGCAATTCTGAAATTTTTTGCTTTTTCCTGCTCCTCTTAGCATCATAAGGAAGATTCAAAGAGAGTGAGATGCCAGCTCCTTTCATTCAGTCAGTACCTTCAATCATTTCTGGACGTTTTTCAATGGCAAAAATCAAT
Source organism: Phyllobates terribilis (assembly GCF_046119375.1). NCBI lineage: Eukaryota > Metazoa > Chordata > Amphibia > Anura > Dendrobatidae > Phyllobates > Phyllobates terribilis. The sequence continues at coordinate 30,751 of NW_027364705.1, forward strand.
GAATATTGTAAATGCACAAACAGTAATTTCTCCGCATTGCAAGGTGCAATTCTGAAATTTTTTGCTTTTTCCCGCTCCTCTTAGCATGATAAAGAAGATTCAAAGAGAGTGAGGTGCCAGCTCCTTTCATTCAGTCAGTAGCTTCAAACATTTCTGGTATATGAATAACATGTTTTTCAATGGCAAAAATCAATGAATATTGTAAATGCACAAACAGTAATTTCTCCGCATTGCAAGGTGCAATTCTGAAATTTTTTGATCTTTCCTGCTCCTCTTAGCATGATAAAGAAGATTCAAAGAGAGTGAGATGCCAGCTCCTTTCATTCAGTCAGTAGCTTCAATCATTTCTGGACGTTTTTCAATGGCAAAAATCAATGAATATTGTAAATGCACAAACAGTAATTTCTCCGCATTGCAAGGTGCAATTCTGAAATTTTTTGCTTTTTCCTGCTCCTCTTAGCATGATAAAGAAGATTCCAAGAGAGTGAGATGCCAGCTCCTTTCATTCAGTCAGTAGCTTCAATCATTTCTGGACGTTTTTCAATGGCAAAAATCAATGAATATTGTAAATGCACAAACAGTAATTTCTCCGCATTGCAAGGTGCAATTCTGAAATTTTTTGCTTTTTCCTGCTCCTCTTAGCATGATAAAGAAGATTCAAAGAGAGTGAGATGCCAGCTCCTTTCATTCAGTCAGTAGCTTCAAACATTTCTGGTATATGAATAACATGTTTTTCAATGGCAAAAATCAATGAATATTGTAAATGCACAAACAGTAATTTCTCCGCATTGCAAGGTGCAAGTCTGAAATTTTTTGCTTTTTCCTGCTCCTCTTAGCATGATAAAGAAGATTCAAAGAGAGTGAGATGCCAGTTACTTTCATTCAGTCAGTAGCTTCAATCATTTCTGGACGTTTTTCAATGGTAAAAATCAATGAATATTGTAAATGCACAAACAGTAATTTCTCCACATTGCAAGGTGCAATTCTGAAATTTTTTGCTTTTTCCTGCTCCTCTTAGCATGATAAAGAAGATTCAAAGAGAGTGAGATGCCAGCTCCTTTCATTCAGTCAGTAGCTTCAAACATTTCTGGTATATGAATAACATGATGTTTTTCAATGGCAAAAATCAATGAATATTGTAAATGCACAAACAGTAATTTCTCCGCATTGCAAGGTGCAATTCTGAAATTTTTTGCTTTTTCCTGCTCCTCTTAGCATGATAAAGAAGATTCAAAGAGAGTGAGATGCCAGCTCCTTTCATTCAGTCAGTAGCTTCAAACATTTCTGGTATATGAATAACATGATGTTTTTCAATGGCAAAAATCAATGAATATTGTAAATGCACAAACAGTAATTTCTCCGCATTGCAAGGTGCAATTCTGAAATTTTTTGCTTTTTCCTGCTCCTCTTAGCATGATAAAGAAGATTCAAAGAGAGTGAGATGCCAGCTCCTTTCATTCAGTCAGTAGCTTCAATCATTTCTGGATGTTTTTCAATGGCAAAAATCAATGAATATTGTAAATGCACAAACAGTAATTTCTCCGCATTGCAAGTTGCAATTCTGAAATTTTTTGCTTTTTCCTGCTCCTCTTAGCATGATAAAGAAGATTCAAAGAGAGTGAGATGTCAGCTCCTTTCATTCAGTCAGTAGCTTCAAACATTTCTGGTATATGAATAACATGATGTTTTTCAATGGCAAAAATCAATGAATATTGTAAATGCACAAACAGTAATTTCTCCGCATTGCAAGGTGCAATTCTGAAATTTTTTGCTTTTTCCTGCTCCTCTTAGCATGATAAAGAAGATTCAAAGAGAGTGAGATGCCAGCTCCTTTCATTCAGTCAGTAGCTTCAATCATTTCTGGATGTTTTTCAATGGCAAAAATCAATGAATATTGTAAATGCACAAACAGTAATTTCTCCGCATTGCAAGGTGCAATTCTGAAATTTTTTGCTTTTTCCTGCTCCTCTTAGCATGATAAAGAAGATTCAAAGAGAGTGAGATGCCAGCTCCTTTCATTCAGTCAGTAGCTTCAAACATTTCTGGTATATGAATAACATGATGTTTTTCAATGGCAAAAATCAATGAATATTGTAAATGCACAAACAGTAATTTCTCCGCATTGCAAGGTGCAATTCTGAAATTTTTTGATTTTTCCTGCTCCTCTTAGCATGATAAAGAAGATTCAAAGAGAGTGAGATGCCAGCTCCTTTCATTCAGTCAGTAGCTTCAATCATTTCTGGACGTTTTTCAATGGCAAAAATCAATGAATATTGTAAAAGCACAAACAGTAATTTCTCCGCATTGCAAGGTGCAATTCTGAAATTTTTTGCTTTTTCCTGCTCCTCTTAGCATGATAAAGAAGATTCAAAGAGAGTGAGATGCCAGCTCCTTTCATTCAGTCAGTAGCTTCAAACATTTCTGGTATATGAATAACATGATGTTTTTCAATGGCAAAAATCAATGAATATTGTAAATGCACAAACAGTAATTTCTCCGCATTGCAAGGTGCAATTCTGAAATTTTTTGCTTTTTCCTGCTCCTCTTAGCATGATAAAGAAGATTCAAAGAGAGTGAGATGCCAGCTCCTTTCATTCAGTCAGTAGCTTCAAACATTTCTGGTATATGAATAACATGATGTTTTTCAATGGCAAAAATCAATGAATATTGTAAATGCACAAACAGTAATTTCTCCGCATTGCAAGGTGCAAGTCTGAAATTTTTTGCTTTTTCCTGCTCCTCTTAGCATGATAAAGAAGATTCAAAGAGAGTGAGATGCCAGCTACTTTCATTCAGTCAGTAGCTTCCATCATTTCTGGACGTTTTTCAATGGTAAAAATCAATGAATATTGTAAATGCACAAACAGTAATTTCTCCACATTGCAAGGTGCAATTCTGAAATTTTTTGCTTTTTCCTGCTCCTCTTAGCATGATAAAGAAGATTCAAAGAGAGTGAGATGCCAGCTCCTTTCATTCAGTCAGTAGCTTCAAACATTTCTGGTATATGAATAACATGATGTTTTTCAATGGCAAAAATCAATGAATATTGTAAATGCACAAACAGTAATTTCTCCGCATTGCAAGGTGCAATTCTGAAATTTTTTGCTTTTTCCTGCTCCTCTTAGCATGATAAAGAAGATTCAAAGAGAGTGAGATGCCAGCTCCTTTCATTCAGTCAGTAGCTTCAATCATTTCTGGATGTTTTTCAATGGCAAAAATCAATGAATATTGTAAATGCACAAACTGTAATTTCTCCGCATTGCAAGGTGCAATTCTGAAATTTTTTGCTTTTTCCTGCTCCTCTTAGCATGATAAAGAAGATTCAAAGAGAGTGAGATGCCAGCTCCTTTCATTCAGTCAGTAGCTTCAATCATTTCTGGACGTTTTTCAGTGGCAAAAATCAATGAATATTGTAAATGCACAAACAGTAATTTCTCCGCATTGCAAGGTGCAATTCTGAAATTTTTTGCTTTTTCCTGCTCCTCTTAGCATCATAAAGAAGATTCAAAGAGAGTGAGATGCCAGCTCCTTTCATTCAGTCAGTACCTTCAATCATTTCTGGACGTTTTTCAATGGCAAAAATCAATGAATATTGTAAATGCACAAACAGTAATTTCTCCGCATTGCAAGGTGCAATTCTGAAATTTTTTGCTTTTTCCCGCTCCTCTTAGCATGATAAAGAAGATTCAAAGAGAGTGAGGTGCCAGCTCCTTTCATTCAGTCAGTAGCTTCAAACATTTCTGGTATATGAATAACATGTTTTTCAATGGCAAAAATCAATGAATATTGTAAATGCACAAACAGTAATTTCTCCGCATTGCAAGGTGCAATTCTGAAATTTTTTGATTTTTCCTGCTCCTCTTAGCATGATAAAGATTCAAAGAGAGTGAGATGCCAGCTCCTTTCATTCAGTCAGTAGCTTCAATCATTTCTGGACGTTTTTCAATGGCAAAAATCAATGAATATTGTAAATGCACAAACAGTAATTTCTCCGCATTGCAAGGTGCAATTCTGAAATTTTTTGCTTTTTCCTGCTCCTCTTAGCATGATAAAGAAGATTCCAAGAGAGTGAGATGCCAGCTCCTTTCATTCAGTCAGTAGCTTCAATCATTTCTGGACGTTTTTCAATGGCAAAAATCAATGAATATTGTAAATGCACAAACAGTAATTTCTCCGCATTGCAAGGTGCAATTCTGAAATTTTTTGCTTTTTCCTGCTCCTCTTAGCATGATAAAGAAGATTCAAAGAGAGTGAGATGCCAGCTCCTTTCATTCAGTCAGTAGCTTCAAACATTTCTGGTATATGAATAACATGTTTTTCAATGGCAAAAATCAATGAATATTGTAAATGCACAAACAGTAATTTCTCCGCATTGCAAGGTGCAAGTCTGAAATTTTTTGCTTTTTCCTGCTCCTCTTAGCATGATAAAGAAGATTCAAAGAGAGTGAGATGCCAGTTACTTTCATTCAGTCAGTAGCTTCAATCATTTCTGGACGTTTTTCAATGGTAAAAATCAATGAATATTGTAAATGCACAAACAGTAATTTCTCCACATTGCAAGGTGCAATTCTGAAATTTTTTGCTTTTTCCTGCTCCTCTTAGCATGATAAAGAAGATTCAAAGAGAGTGAGATGCCAGCTCCTTTCATTCAGTCAGTAGCTTCAAACATTTCTGGTATATGAATAACATGATGTTTTTCAATGGCAAAAATCAATGAATATTGTAAATGCACAAACAGTAATTTCTCCGCATTGCAAGGTGCAATTCTGAAATTTTTTGCTTTTTCCTGCTCCTCTTAGCATGATAAAGAAGATTCAAAGAGAGTGGGATGCCAGCTCCTTTCATTCAGTCAGTAGCTTCAAACATTTCTGGTATATGAATAACATGATGTTTTTCAATGGCAAAAATCAATGAATATTGTAAATGCACAAACAGTAATTTCTCCGCATTGCAAGGTGCAATTCTGAAATTTTTTGCTTTTTCCTGCTCCTCTTAGCATGATAAAGAAGATTCAAAGAGAGTGAGATGCCAGCTCCTTTCATTCAGTCAGTAGCTTCAATCATTTCTGGATGTTTTTCAATGGCAAAAATCAATGAATATTGTAAATGCACAAACAGTAATTTCTCCGCATTGCAAGTTGCAATTCTGAAATTTTTTGCTTTTTCCTGCTCCTCTTAGCATGATAAAGAAGATTCAAAGAGCGTGAGATGTCAGCTCCTTTCATTCAGTCAGTAGCTTCAAACATTTCTGGTATATGAATAACATGATGTTTTTCAATGGCAAAAATCAATGAATATTGTAAATGCACAAACAGTAATTTCTCCGCATTGCAAGGTGCAATTCTGAAATTTTTTGCTTTTTCCTGCTCCTCTTAGCATGATAAAGAAGATTCAAAGAGAGTGAGATGCCAGCTCCTTTCATTCAGTCAGTAGCTTCAATCATTTCTGGATGTTTTTCAATGGCAAAAATCAATGAATATTGTAAATGCACAAACAGTAATTTCTCCGCATTGCAAGGTGCAATTCTGAAATTTTTTGCTTTTTCCTGCTCCTCTTAGCATGATAAAGAAGATTCAAAGAGAGTGAGATGCCAGCTCCTTTCATTCAGTCAGTAGCTTCAAACATTTCTGGTATATGAATAACATGATGTTTTTCAATGGCAAAAATCAATGAATATTGTAAATGCACAAACAGTAATTTCTCCGCATTGCAAGGTGCAAGTCTGAAATTTTTTGCTTTTTTCCTGCTCCTCTTAGCATGATAAAGAAGATTCAAAGAGAGTGAGATGCCAGCTACTTTCATTCAGTCAGTAGCTTCAATCATTTCTGGACGTTTTTCAATGGTAAAAATCAATGAATATTGTAAATGCACAAACAGTAATTTCTCCACATTGCAAGGTGCAATTCTGAAATTTTTTGCTTTTTCCTGCTCCTCTTAGCATGATAAAGAAGATTCAAAGAGAGTGAGATGCCAGCTCCTTTCATTCAGTCAGTAGCTTCAAACACTTCTGGTATATGAATAACATGATGTTTTTCAATGGCAAAAATCAATGAATATTGTAAATGCACAAACAGTAATTTCTCCGCATTGCAAGGTGCAATTCTGAAATTTTTTGCTTTTTCCTGCTCCTCTTAGCATGATAAAGAAGATTCAAAGAGAGTGAGATGCCAGCTCCTTTCATTCAGTCAGTAGCTTCAATCATTTCTGGATGTTTTTCAATGGCAAAAATCAATGAATATTGTAAATGCACAAACTGTAATTTCTCCGCATTGCAAGGTGCAATTCTGAAATTTTTTGCTTTTTCCTGCTCCTCTTAGCATGATAAAGAAGATTCAAAGAGAGTGAGATGCCAGCTCCTTTCATTCAGTCAGTAGCTTCAATCATTTCTGGACGTTTTTCAATGGCAAAAACCAATGAATATTGTAAATGCACAAACAGTAATTTCTCCGCATTGCAAGGTGCAATTCTGAAATTTTTTGCTTTTTCCTGCTCCTCTTAGCATGATAAAGAAGATTCAAAGAGAGTGAGATGCCAGCTCCTTTCATTCAGTCAGTACCTTCAATCATTTCTGGACGTTTTTCAATGGCAAAAATCAATGAATATTGTAAATGCACAAACAGTAATTTCTCCGCATTGCAAGGTGCAATTCTGAATTTTTTTGCTTTTTCCCGCTCCTCTTAGCATGATAAAGAAGATTCAAAGAGAGTGAGGTGCCAGCTCCTTTCATTCAGTCAGTAGCTTCAAACATTTCTGGTATATGAATAACATGTTTTTCAATGGCAAAAATCAATGAATATTGTAAATGCACAAACAGTAATTTCTCCGCATTGCAAGGTGCAATTCTGAAATTTTTTGCTTTTTCCTGCTCCTCTTAGCATGATAAAGAAGATTCAAAGAGAGTGAGATGCCAGCTCCTTTCATTCAGTCAGTAGCTTCAATCATTTCTGGACGTTTTTCAATGGCAAAAATCAATGAATATTGTAAATGCACAAACAGTAATTTCTCCGCATTGCAAGGTGCAATTCTGAAATTTTTTGCTTTTTCCTGCTCCTCTTAGCATGGTAAAGAAGATTCAAAGAGAGTGAGATGTCAGCTCCTTTCATTCAGTCAGTAGCTTCAAACATTTCTGGTATATGAATAACATGATGTTTTTCAATGGCAAAAATCAATGAATATTGTAAATGCACAAACAGTAATTTCTCCGCATTGCAAGGTGCAATTCTGAAATTTTTTGCTTTTTCCCGCTCCTCTTAGCATGATAAAGAAGATTCAAAGAGAGTGAGGTGCCAGCTCCTTTCATTCAGTCAGTAGCTTCAAACATTTCTGGTATATGAATAACATGTTTTTCAATGGCAAAAATCAATGAATATTGTAAATGCACAAACAGTAATTTCTCCGCATTGCAAGGTGCAATTCTGAAATTTTTTGCTTTTTCCTGCTCCTCTTAGCATGATAAAGAAGATTCAAAGAGAGTGAGATGCCAGCTCCTTTCATTCAGTCAGTAGCTTCAATCATTTCTGGACGTTTTTCAATGGCAAAAATCAATGAATATTGTAAATGCACAAACAGTAATTTCTCCGCATTGCAAGGTGCAATTCTGAAATTTTTTGCTTTTTCCTGCTCCTCTTAGCATGGTAAAGAAGATTCAAAGAGAGTGAGATGTCAGCTCCTTTCATTCAGTCAGTAGCTTCAAACATTTCTGGTATATGAATAACATGATGTTTTTCAATGGCAAAAATCAATGAATATTGTAAATGCACAAACAGTAATTTCTCCGCATTGCAAGGTGCAATTCTGAAATTTTTTGCTTTTTCCCGCTCCTCTTAGCATGATAAAGAAGATTCAAAGAGAGTGAGGTGCCAGCTCCTTTCATTCAGTCAGTAGCTTCAAACATTTCTGGTATATGAATAACATGTTTTTCAATGGCAAAAATCAATGAATATTGTAAATGCACAAACAGTAATTTCTCCGCATTGCAAGGTGCAATTCTGAAATTTTTTGCTTTTTCCTGCTCCTCTTAGCATGATAAAGAAGATTCAAAGAGAGTGAGATGCCAGCTCCTTTCATTCAGTCAGTAGCTTCAATCATTTCTGGACGTTTTTCAATGGCAAAAATCAATGAATATTGTAAAAGCACAAACAGTAATTTCTCCGCATTGCAAGGTGCAATTCTGAAATTTTTTGCTTTTTCCTGCTCCTCTTAGCATGATAAAGAAGATTCAAAGAGAGTGAGATGCCAGCTCTTTTCATTCAGTCAGTAGCTTCAAACATTTCTGGTATATGAATAACATGATGTTTTTCAATGGCAAAAATCAATGAATATTGTAAATGCACAAACAGTAATTTCTCCGCATTGCAAGGTGCAATTCTGAAATTTTTTGCTTTTTCCTGCTCCTCTTAGCATGATAAAGAAGATTCAAAGAGAGTGAGATGCCAGCTCCTTTCATTCAGTCAGTAGCTTCAAACATTTCTGGTATATGAATAACATGATGTTTTTCAATGGCAAAAATCAATGAATATTGTAAATGCACAAACAGTAATTTCTCCGCATTGCAAGGTGCAAGTCTGAAATTTTTTGCTTTTTCCTGCTCCTCTTAGCATGATAAAGAAGATTCAAAGAGAGTGAGATGCCAGCTACTTTCATTCAGTCAGTAGCTTCAATCATTTCTGGACGTTTTTCAATGGTAAAAATCAATGAATATTGTAAATGCACAAACAGTAATTTCTCCACATTGCAAGGTGCAATTCTGAAATTTTTTGCTTTTTCCTGCTCCTCTTAGCATGATAAAGAAGATTCAAAGAGAGTGAGATGCCAGCTCCTTTCATTCAGTCAGTAGCTTCAAACATTTCTGGTATATGAATAACATGATGTTTTTCAATGGCAAAAATCAATGAATATTGTAAATGCACAAACAGTAATTTCTCCGCATTGCAAGGTGCAATTCTGAAATTTTTTGCTTTTTCCTGCTCCTCTTAGCATGATAAAGAAGATTCAAAGAGAGTGAGATGCCAGCTCCTTTCATTCAGTCAGTAGCTTCAATCATTTCTGGATGTTTTTCAATGGCAAAAATCAATGAATATTGTAAATGCACAAACTGTAATTTCTCCGCATTGCAAGGTGCAATTCTGAAATTTTTTGCTTTTTCCTGCTCCTCTTAGCATGATAAAGAAGATTCAAAGAGAGTGAGATGCCAGCTCCTTTCATTCAGTCAGTAGCTTCAATCATTTCTGGACGTTTTTCAGTGGCAAAAATCAATGAATATTGTAAATGCACAAACAGTAATTTCTCCGCATTGCAAGGTGCAATTCTGAAATTTTTTGCTTTTTCCTGCTCCTCTTAGCATCATAAAGAAGATTCAAAGAGAGTGAGATGCCAGCTCCTTTCATTCAGTCAGTACCTTCAATCATTTCTGGACGTTTTTCAATGGCAAAAATCAATGAATATTGTAAATGCACAAACAGTAATTTCTCCGCATTGCAAGGTGCAATTCTGAAATTTTTTGCTTTTTCCCGCTCCTCTTAGCATGATAAAGAAGATTCAAAGAGAGTGAGGTGCCAGCTCCTTTCATTCAGTCAGTAGCTTCAAACATTTCTGGTATATGAATAACATGTTTTTCAATGGCAAAAATCAATGAATATTGTAAATGCACAAACAGTAATTTCTCCGCATTGCAAGGTGCAATTCTGAAATTTTTTGATTTTTCCTGCTCCTCTTAGCATGATAAAGATTCAAAGAGAGTGAGATGCCAGCTCCTTTCATTAAGTCAGTAGCTTCAATCATTTCTGGACGTTTTTCAATGGCAAAAATCAATGAATATTGTAAATGCACAAACAGTAATTTCTCCGCATTGCAAGGTGCAATTCTGAAATTTTTTGCTTTTTCCTGCTCCTCTTAGCATGATAAAGAAGATTCCAAGAGAGTGAGATGCCAGCTCCTTTCATTCAGTCAGTAGCTTCAATCATTTCTGGACGTTTTTCAATGGCAAAAATCAATGAATATTGTAAATGCACAAACAGTAATTTCTCCGCATTGCAAGGTGCAATTCTGAAATTTTTTGCTTTTTCCTGCTCCTCTTAGCATGATAAAGAAGATTCAAAGAGAGTGAGATGCCAGCTCCTTTCATTCAGTCAGTAGCTTCAAACATTTCTGGTATATGAATAACATGTTTTTCAATGGCAAAAATCAATGAATATTGTAAATGCACAAACAGTAATTTCTCCGCATTGCAAGGTGCAAGTCTGAAATTTTTTGCTTTTTCCTGCTCCTCTTAGCATGATAAAGAAGATTCAAAGAGAGTGAGATGCCAGTTACTTTCATTCAGTCAGTAGCTTCAATCATTTCTGGACGTTTTTCAATGGTAAAAATCAATGAATATTGTAAATGCACAAACAGTAATTTCTCCACATTGCAAGGTGCAATTCTGAAATTTTTTGCTTTTTCCTGCTCCTCTTAGCATGATAAAGAAGATTCAAAGAGAGTGAGATGCCAGCTCCTTTCATTCAGTCAGTAGCTTCAAACATTTCTGGTATATGAATAACATGATGTTTTTCAATGGCAAAAATCAATGAATATTGTAAATGCACAAACAGTAATTTCTCCGCATTGCAAGGTGCAATTCTGAAATTTTTTGCTTTTTCCTGCTCCTCTTAGCATGATAAAGAAGATTCAAAGAGAGTGAGATGCCAGCTCCTTTCATTCAGTCAGTAGCTTCAAACATTTCTGGTATATGAATAACATGATGTTTTTCAATGGCAAAAATCAATGAATATTGTAAATGCACAAACAGTAATTTCTCCGCATTGCAAGGTGCAATTCTGAAATTTTTTGCTTTTTCCTGCTCCTCTTAGCATGATAAAGAAGATTCAAAGAGAGTGAGATGCCAGCTCCTTTCATTCAGTCAGTAGCTTCAATCATTTCTGGATGTTTTTCAATGGCAAAAATCAATGAATATTGTAAATGCACAAACAGTAATTTCTCCGCATTGCAAGTTGCAATTCTGAAATTTTTTGCTTTTTCCTGCTCCTCTTAGCATGATAAAGAAGATTCAAAGAGAGTGAGATGTCAGCTCCTTTCATTCAGTCAGTAGCTTCAAACATTTCTGGTATATGAATAACATGATGTTTTTCAATGGCAAAAATCAATGAATATTGTAAATGCACAAACAGTAATTTCTCCGCATTGCAAGGTGCAATTCTGAAATTTTTTGCTTTTTCCTGCTCCTCTTAGCATGATAAAGAAGATTCAAAGAGAGTGAGATGCCAGCTCCTTTCATTCAGTCAGTAGCTTCAATCATTTCTGGATGTTTTTCAATGGCAAAAATCAATGAATATTGTAAATGCACAAACAGTAATTTCTCCGCATTGCAAGGTGCAATTCTGAAATTTTTTGCTTTTTCCTGCTCCTCTTAGCATGATAAAGAAGATTCAAAGAGAGTGAGATGCCAGCTCCTTTCATTCAGTCAGTAGCTTCAAACATTTCTGGTATATGAATAACATGATGTTTTTCAATGGCAAAAATCAATGAATATTGTAAATGCACAAACAGTAATTTCTCCGCATTGCAAGGTGCAAGTCTGAAATTTTTTGCTTTTTTCCTGCTCCTCTTAGCATGATAAAGAAGATTCAAAGAGAGTGAGATGCCAGCTACTTTCATTCAGTCAGTAGCTTCAATCATTTCTGGACGTTTTTCAATGGTAAAAATCAATGAATATTGTAAATGCACAAACAGTAATTTCTCCACATTGCAAGGTGCAATTCTGAAATTTTTTGCTTTTTCCTGCTCCTCTTAGCATGATAAAGAAGATTCAAAGAGAGTGAGATGCCAGCTCCTTTCATTCAGTCAGTAGCTTCAAACACTTCTGGTATATGAATAACATGATGTTTTTCAATGGCAAAAATCAATGAATATTGTAAATGCACAAACAGTAATTTCTCCGCATTGCAAGGTGCAATTCTGAAATTTTTTGCTTTTTCCTGCTCCTCTTAGCATGATAAAGAAGATTCAAAGAGAGTGAGATGCCAGCTCCTTTCATTCAGTCAGTAGCTTCAATCATTTCTGGATGTTTTTCAATGGCAAAAATCAATGAATATTGTAAATGCACAAACTGTAATTTCTCCGCATTGCAAGGTGCAATTCTGAAATTTTTTGCTTTTTCCTGCTCCTCTTAGCATGATAAAGAAGATTCAAAGAGAGTGAGATGCCAGCTCCTTTCATTCAGTCAGTAGCTTCAATCATTTCTGGACGTTTTTCAATGGCAAAAACCAATGAATATTGTAAATGCACAAACAGTAATTTCTCCGCATTGCAAGGTGCAATTCTGAAATTTTTTGCTTTTTCCTGCTCCTCTTAGCATGATAAAGAAGATTCAAAGAGAGTGAGATGCCAGCTCCTTTCATTCAGTCAGTACCTTCAATCATTTCTGGACGTTTTTCAATGGCAAAAATCAATGAATATTGTAAATGCACAAACAGTAATTTCTCCGCATTGCAAGGTGCAATTCTGAATTTTTTTGCTTTTTCCCGCTCCTCTTAGCATGATAAAGAAGATTCAAAGAGAGTGAGGTGCCAGCTCCTTTCATTCAGTCAGTAGCTTCAAACATTTCTGGTATATGAATAACATGTTTTTCAATGGCAAAAATCAATGAATATTGTAAATGCACAAACAGTAATTTCTCCGCATTGCAAGGTGCAATTCTGAAATTTTTTGCTTTTTCCTGCTCCTCTTAGCATGATAAAGAAGATTCAAAGAGAGTGAGATGCCAGCTCCTTTCATTCAGTCAGTAGCTTCAATCATTTCTGGACGTTTTTCAATGGCAAAAATCAATGAATATTGTAAATGCACAAACAGTAATTTCTCCGCATTGCAAGGTGCAATTCTGAAATTTTTTGCTTTTTCCTGCTCCTCTTAGCATGATAAAGAAGATTCAAAGAGAGTGAGATGCCAGCTCCTTTCATTCAGTCAGTAGCTTCAATCATTTCTGGACGTTTTTCAATGGCAAAAATCAATGAATATTGTAAATGCACAAACAGTAATTTCTCCGCATTGCAAGGTGCAATTCTGAAATTTTTTGCTTTTTCCTGCTCCTCTTAGCATGGTAAAGAAGATTCAAAGAGAGTGAGATGTCAGCTCCTTTCATTCAGTCAGTAGCTTCAAACATTTCTGGTATATGAATAACATGATGTTTTTCAATGGCAAAAATCAATGAATATTGTAAATGCACAAACAGTAATTTCTCCGCATTGCAAGGTGCAATTCTGAAATTTTTTGCTTTTTCCTGCTCCTCTTAGCATGATAAAGAAGATTCAAAGAGAGTGAGATGCCAGCTCCTTTCGTTCAGTCAGTAGCTTCAATCATTTCTGGACGTTTTTCAATGGCAAAAATCATTGAATATTATAAATGCACAAACAGTAATTTCTCCGCATTGCAAGGTGCAATTCTGAAATTTTTTGCTTTTTCCCGCTCCTCTTAGCATGATAAAGAAGATTCAAAGAGAGTGAGGTGCCAGCTCCTTTCATTCAGTCAGTAGCTTCAAACATTTCTGGTATATGAATAACATGTTTTTCAATGGCAAAAATCAATGAATATTGTAAATGCACAAACAGTAATTTCTCCGCATTGCAAGGTGCAATTCTGAAATTTTTTGCTTTTTCCTGCTCCTCTTAGCATGATAAAGAAGATTCAAAGAGAGTGAGATGCCAGCTCCTTTCATTCAGTCAGTAGCTTCAATCATTTCTGGACGTTTTTCAATGGCAAAAATCAATGAATATTGTAAATGCACAAACAGTAATTTCTCCGCATTGCAAGGTGCAATTCTGAAATTTTTTGCTTTTTCCTGCTCCTCTTAGCATGATAAAGAAGATTCAAAGAGAGTGAGATGTCAGCTCCTTTCATTCAGTCAGTAGCTTCAAACATTTCTGGTATATGAATAACATGATGTTTTTCAATGGCAAAAATCAATGAATATTGTAAATGCACAAACAGTAATTTCTCCGCATTGCAAGGTGCAATTCTGAAATTTTTTGCTTTTTCCTGCTCCTCTTAGCATGATAAAGAAGATTCAAAGAGAGTGAGATGCCAGCTCCTTTCATTCAGTCAGTAGCTTCAATCATTTCTGGATGTTTTTTAATGGCAAAAATCAATGAATATTGTAAATGCACAAACAGTAATTTCTCCGCATTGCAAGGTGCAATTCTGAAATTTTTTGCTTTTTCCTGCTCCTCTTAGCATGATAAAGAAGATTCAAAGAGAGTGAGATGCCAGCTCCTTTCGTTCAGTCAGTAGCTTCAATCATTTCTGGACGTTTTTCAATGGCAAAAATCATTGAATATTATAAATGCACAAACAGTAATTTCTCCGCATTGCAAGGTGCAATTCTGAAATTTTTTACTTTTTCCTGCTCCTCTTAGCATGATAAAGAAGATTCAAAGAGAGTGAGATGCCAGCTCCTTTCATTCAGTCAGTAGCTTCAATCATTTCTGGTATATGAATAACATGATGTTTTTCAATGGCAAAAATCAATGAATATTGTAAATGCACAAACAGTAATTTCTCCGCATTGCAAGGTGCAATTCTGAAATTTTTTGCTTTTTCCTGCTCCTCTTAGCATGATAAAGAAGATTCAAAGAGAGTGAGATGCCAGCTCCTTTCATTCAGTCAGTAGCTTCAAACATTTCTGGTATATGAATAACATGATGTTTTTCAATGGCAAAAATCAATGAATATTGTAAATGCACAAACAGTAATTTCTCCGCATTGCAAGGTGCAAGTCTGAAATTTTTTGCTTTTTCCTGCTCCTCTTAGCATGATAAAGAAGATTCAAAGAGAGTGAGATGCCAGCTACTTTCATTCAGTCAGTAGCTTCAATCATTTCTGGACGTTTTTCAATGGTAAAAATCAATGAATATTGTAAATGCACAAACAGTAATTTCTCCGCATTGCAAGGTGCAATTCTGAAATTTTTTGCTTTTTCCTGCTCCTCTTAGCATGATAAAGAAGATTCAAAGAGAGTGAGATGCCAGCTCCTTTCATTCAGTCAGTAGCTTCAATGATTTCTGGATGTTTTTCAATGGCAAAAATCAATGAATATTGTAAATGCACAAACAGTAATTTCTCCGCATTGCAAGGTGCAATTCTGAAATTTTTTGCTTTTTCCTGCTCCTCTTAGCATGATAAAGAAGATTCAAAGAGAGTGAGATGCCAGCTCCTTTCATTCAGTCAGTAGCTTCAAACATTTCTGGTATATGAATAACATGGTTTTTCAATGGCAAAAATCAATGAATATTGTAAATGCACAAACAGTAATTTCTCCGCATTGCAAGGTGCAAGTCTGAAATTTTTTGCTTTTTTCCTGCTCCTCTTAGCATGATAAAGAAGATTCAAAGAGAGTGAGATGCCAGCTACTTTCATTCAGTCAGTAGCTTCAATCATTTCTGGACGTTTTTCAATGGTAAAAATCAATGAATATTGTAAATGCACAAACAGTAATTTCTCCACATTGCAAGGTGCAATTCTGAAATTTTTTGCTTTTTCCTGCTCCTCTTAGCATGATAAAGAAGATTCAAAGAGAGTGAGATGCCAGCTCCTTTCATTCAGTCAGTAGCTTCAAACACTTCTGGTATATGAATAACATGATGTTTTTCAATGGCAAAAATCAATGAATATTGTAAATGCACAAACAGTAATTTCTCCGCATTGCAAGGTGCAATTCTGAAATTTTTTGCTTTTTCCTGCTCCTCTTAGCATGATAAAGAAGATTCAAAGAGAGTGAGATGCCAGCTCCTTTCATTCAGTCAGTAGCTTCAATCATTTCTGGATGTTTTTCAATGGCAAAAATCAATGAATATTGTAAATGCACAAACTGTAATTTCTCCGCATTGCAAGGTGCAATTCTGAAATTTTTTGCTTTTTCCTGCTCCTCTTAGCATGATAAAGAAGATTCAAAGAGAGTGAGATGCCAGCTCCTTTCATTCAGTCAGTAGCTTCAATCATTTCTGGACGTTTTTCAATGGCAAAAACCAATGAATATTGTAAATGCACAAACAGTAATTTCTCCGCATTGCAAGGTGCAATTCTGAAATTTTTTGCTTTTTCCTGCTCCTCTTAGCATGATAAAGAAGATTCAAAGAGAGTGAGATGCCAGCTCCTTTCATTCAGTCAGTACCTTCAATCATTTCTGGACGTTTTTCAATGGCAAAAATCAATGAATATTGTAAATGCACAAACAGTAATTTCTCCGCATTGCAAGGTGCAATTCTGAAATTTTTTGCTTTTTCCCGCTCCTCTTAGCATGATAAAGAAGATTCAAAGAGAGTGAGGTGCCAGCTCCTTTCATTCAGTCAGTAGCTTCAAACATTTCTGGTATATGAATAACATGTTTTTCAATGGCAAAAATCAATGAATATTGTAAATGCACAAACAGTAATTTCTCTGCATTGCAAGGTGCAATTCTGAAATTTTTTGCTTTTTCCTGCTCCTCTTAGCATGATAAAGAAGATTCAAAGAGAGTGAGATGCCAGCTCCTTTCATTCAGTCAGTAGCTTCAATCATTTCTGGACGTTTTTCAATGGCAAAAATCAATGAATATTGTAAATGCACAAACAGTAATTTCTCCGCATTGCAAGGTGCAATTCTGAAATTTTTTGCTTTTTCCTGCTCCTCTTAGCATGGTAAAGAAGATTCAAAGAGAGTGAGATGTCAGCTCCTTTCATTCAGTCAGTAGCTTCAAACATTTCTGGTATATGAATAACATGATGTTTTTCAATGGCAAAAATCAATGAATATTGTAAATGCACAAACAGTAATTTCTCCGCATTGCAAGGTGCAATTCTGAAATTTTTTGCTTTTTCCTGCTCCTCTTAGCATGATAAAGAAGATTCAAAGAGAGTGAGATGCCAGCTCCTTTCATTCAGTCAGTAGCTTCAATCATTTCTGGATGTTTTTCAATGGCAAAAATCAATGAATATTGTAAATGCACAAACAGTAATTTCTCCGCATTGCAAGGTGCAATTCTGAAATTTTTTGCTTTTTCCTGCTCCTCTTAGCATGATAAAGAAGATTCAAAGAGAGTGAGATGCCAGCTCCTTTCGTTCAGTCAGTAGCTTCAATCATTTCTGGACGTTTTTCAATGGCAAAAATCATTGAATATTATAAATGCACAAACAGTAATTTCTCCGCATTGCAAGGTGCAATTCTGAAATTTTTTGCTTTTTCCCGCTCCTCTTAGCATGATAAAGAAGATTCAAAGAGAGTGAGGTGCCAGCTCCTTTCATTCAGTCAGTAGCTTCAAACATTTCTGGTATATGAATAACATGTTTTTCAATGGCAAAAATCAATGAATATTGTAAATGCACAAACAGTAATTTCTCCGCATTGCAAGGTGCAATTCTGAAATTTTTTGCTTTTTCCTGCTCCTCTTAGCATGATAAAGAAGATTCAAAGAGAGTGAGATGCCAGCTCCTTTCATTCAGTCAGTAGCTTCAATCATTTCTGGACGTTTTTCAATGGCAAAAATCAATGAATATTGTAAATGCACAAACAGTAATTTCTCCGCATTGCAAGGTGCAATTCTGAAATTTTTTGCTTTTTCCTGCTCCTCTTAGCATGATAAAGAAGATTCAAAGAGAGTGAGATGTCAGCTCCTTTCATTCAGTCAGTAGCTTCAAACATTTCTGGTATATGAATAACATGATGTTTTTCAATGGCAAAAATCAATGAATATTGTAAATGCACAAACAGTAATTTCTCCGCATTGCAAGGTGCAATTCTGAAATTTTTTGCTTTTTCCTGCTCCTCTTAGCATGATAAAGAAGATTCAAAGAGAGTGAGATGCCAGCTCCTTTCATTCAGTCAGTAGCTTCAATCATTTCTGGATGTTTTTCAATGGCAAAAATCAATGAATATTGTAAATGCACAAACAGTAATTTCTCCGCATTGCAAGGTGCAATTCTGAAATTTTTTGCTTTTTCCTGCTCCTCTTAGCATGATAAAGAAGATTCAAAGAGAGTGAGATGCCAGCTCCTTTCGTTCAGTCAGTAGCTTCAATCATTTCTGGACGTTTTTCAATGGCAAAAATCATTGAATATTATAAATGCACAAACAGTAATTTCTCCGCATTGCAAGGTGCAATTCTGAAATTTTTTACTTTTTCCTGCTCCTCTTAGCATGATAAAGAAGATTCAAAGAGAGTGAGATGCCAGCTCCTTTCATTCAGTCAGTAGCTTCAATCATTTCTGGTATATGAATAACATGATGTTTTTCAATGGCAAAAATCAATGAATATTGTAAATGCACAAACAGTAATTTCTCCGCATTGCAAGGTGCAATTCTGAAATTTTTTGCTTTTTCCTGCTCCTCTTAGCATGATAAAGAAGATTCAAAGAGAGTGAGATGCCAGCTCCTTTCATTCAGTCAGTAGCTTCAAACATTTCTGGTATATGAATAACATGATGTTTTTCAATGGCAAAAATCAATGAATATTGTAAATGCACAAACAGTAATTTCTCCGCATTGCAAGGTGCAAGTCTGAAATTTTTTGCTTTTTCCTGCTCCTCTTAGCATGATAAAGAAGATTCAAAGAGAGTGAGATGCCAGCTACTTTCATTCAGTCAGTAGCTTCAATCATTTCGGGACGTTTTTCAATGGTAAAAATCAATGAATATTGTAAATGCACAAACAGTAATTTCTCCGCATTGCAAGGTGCAATTCTGAAATTTTTTGCTTTTTCCTGCTCCTCTTAGCATGATAAAGAAGATTCAAAGAGAGTGAGATGCCAGCTCCTTTCATTCAGTCAGTAGCTTCAAACATTTCTGGTATATGAATAACATGATGTTTTTCAATGGCAAAAATCAATGAATATTGTAAATGCACAAACAGTAATTTCTCCGCATTGCAAGGTGCAATTCTGAAATTTTTTGCTTTTTCCTGCTCCTCTTAGCATGATAAAGAAGATTCAAAGAGAGTGAGATGCCAGCTCCTTTCATTCAGTCAGTAGCTTCAATCATTTCTGGATGTTTTTCAATGGCAAAAATCAATGAATATTGTAAATGCACAAACAGTAATTTCTCCGCATTGCAAGGTGCAATTCTGAAATTTTTTGCTTTTTCCTGCTCCTCTTAGCATGATAAAGAAGATTCAAAGAGAGTGAGATGTCAGCTCCTTTCATTCAGTCAGTAGCTTCAAACATTTCTGGTATATGAATAACATGATGTTTTTCAATGGCAAAAATCAATGAATATTGTAAATGCACAAACAGTAATTTCTCCGCATTGCAAGGTGCAATTCTGAAATTTTTTGCTTTTTCCTGCTCCTCTTAGCATGATAAAGAAGATTCAAAGAGAGTGAGATGCCAGCTCCTTTCATTCAGTCAGTAGCTTCAATCATTTCTGGATGTTTTTCAATGGCAAAAATCAATGAATATTGTAAATGCACAAACTGTAATTTCTCCGCATTGCAAGGTGCAATTCTGAAATTTTTTGCTTTTTCCTGCTCCTCTTAGCATGATAAAGAAGATTCAAAGAGAGTGAGATGCCAGCTCCTTTCATTCAGTCAGTAGCTTCAATCATTTCTGGACGTTTTTCAATGGCAAAAACCAATGAATATTGTAAATGCACAAACAGTAATTTCTCCGCATTGCAAGGTGCAATTCTGAAATTTTTTGCTTTTTCCTGCTCCTCTTAGCATGATAAAGAAGATTCAAAGAGAGTGAGATGCCAGCTCCTTTCATTCAGTCAGTACCTTCAATCATTTCTGGACGTTTTTCAATGGCAAAAATCAATGAATATTGTAAATGCACAAACAGTAATTTCTCCGCATTGCAAGGTGCAATTCTGAAATTTTTTGCTTTTTCCCGCTCCTCTTAGCATGATAAAGAAGATTCAAAGAGAGTGAGGTGCCAGCTCCTTTCATTCAGTCAGTAGCTTCAAACATTTCTGGTATATGAATAACATGTTTTTCAATGGCAAAAATCAATGAATATTGTAAATGCACAAACAGTAATTTCTCCGCATTGCAAGGTGCAATTCTGAAATTTTTTGCTTTTTCCTGCTCCTCTTAGCATGATAAAGAAGATTCAAAGAGAGTGAGATGCCAGCTCCTTTCGTTCAGTCAGTAGCTTCAATCATTTCTGGACGTTTTTCAATGGCAAAAATCATTGAATATTATAAATGCACAAACAGTAATTTCTCCGCATTGCAAGGTGCAATTCTGAAATTTTTTGCTTTTTCCCGCTCCTCTTAGCATGATAAAGAAGATTCAAAGAGAGTGAGGTGCCAGCTCCTTTCATTCAGTCAGTAGCTTCAAACATTTCTGGTATATGAATAACATGTTTTTCAATGGCAAAAATCAATGAATATTGTAAATGCACAAACAGTAATTTCTCCGCATTGCAAGGTGCAATTCTGAAATTTTTTGCTTTTTCCTGCTCCTCTTAGCATGATAAAGAAGATTCAAAGAGAGTGAGATGCCAGCTCCTTTCATTCAGTCAGTAGCTTCAATCATTTCTGGTATATGAATAACATGATGTTTTTCAATGGCAAAAATCAATGAATATTGTAAATGCACAAACAGTAATTTCTCCGCATTGCAAGGTGCAATTCTGAAATTTTTTGCTTTTTCCTGCTCCTCTTAGCATGATAAAGAAGATTCAAAGAGAGTGAGATGCCAGCTCCTTTCATTCAGTCAGTAGCTTCAAACATTTCTGGTATATGAATAACATGATGTTTTTCAATGGCAAAAATCAATGAATATTGTAAATGCACAAACAGTAATTTCTCCGCATTGCAAGGTGCAAGTCTGAAATTTTTTGCTTTTTCCTGCTCCTCTTAGCATGATAAAGAAGATTCAAAGAGAGTGAGATGCCAGCTACTTTCATTCAGTCAGTAGCTTCAATCATTTCTGGACGTTTTTCAATGGTAAAAATCAATGAATATTGTAAATGCACAAACAGTAATTTCTCCGCATTGCAAGGTGCAATTCTGAAATTTTTTGCTTTTTCCTGCTCCTCTTAGCATGATAAAGAAGATTCAAAGAGAGTGAGATGCCAGCTCCTTTCATTCAGTCAGTAGCTTCAAACATTTCTGGTATATGAATAACATGATGTTTTTCAATGGCAAAAATCAATGAATATTGTAAATGCACAAACAGTAATTTCTCCGCATTGCAAGGTGCAATTCTGAAATTTTTTGCTTTTTCCTGCTCCTCTTAGCATGATAAAGAAGATTCAAAGAGAGTGAGATGCCAGCTCCTTTCATTCAGTCAGTAGCTTCAATCATTTCTGGATGTTTTTCAATGGCAAAAATCAATGAATATTGTAAATGCACAAACAGTAATTTCTCCGCATTGCAAGGTGCAATTCTGAAATTTTTTGCTTTTTCCTGCTCCTCTTAGCATGATAAAGAAGATTCAAAGAGAGTGAGATGTCAGCTCCTTTCATTCAGTCAGTAGCTTCAAACATTTCTGGTATATGAATAACATGATGTTTTTCAATGGCAAAAATCAATGAATATTGTAAATGCACAAACAGTAATTTCTCCGCATTGCAAGGTGCAATTCTGAAATTTTTTGCTTTTTCCTGCTCCTCTTAGCATGATAAAGAAGATTCAAAGAGAGTGAGATGCCAGCTCCTTTCATTCAGTCAGTAGCTTCAATCATTTCTGGATGTTTTTCAATGGCAAAAATCAATGAATATTGTAAATGCACAAACAGTAATTTCTCCGCATTGCAAGGTGCAATTCTGAAATTTTTTGCTTTTTCCTGCTCCTCTTAGCATGATAAAGAAGATTCAAAGAGAGTGAGATGCCAGCTCCTTTCATTCAGTCAGTAGCTTCAAACATTTCTGGTATATGAATAACATGATGTTTTTCAATGGCAAAAATCAATGAATATTGTAAATGCACAAACAGTAATTTCTCCGCATTGCAAGGTGCAAGTCTGAAATTTTTTGCTTTTTCCTGCTCCTCTTAGCATGATAAAGAAGATTCAAAGAGAGTGAGATGCCAGCTACTTTCATTCAGTCAGTAGCTTCAATCATTTCTGGACGTTTTTCAATGGTAAAAATCAATGAATATTGTAAATGCACAAACAGTAATTTCTCCACATTGCAAGGTGCAATTCTGAAATTTTTTGCTTTTTCCTGCTCCTCTTAGCATGATAAAGAAGATTCAAAGAGAGTGAGATGCCAGCTCCTTTCATTCAGTCAGTAGCTTCAAACACTTCTGGTATATGAATAACATGATGTTTTTCAATGGCAAAAATCAATGAATATTGTAAATGCACAAACAGTAATTTCTCCGCATTGCAAGGTGCAATTCTGAAATTTTTTGCTTTTTCCTGCTCCTCTTAGCATGATAAAGAAGATTCAAAGAGAGTGAGATGCCAGCTCCTTTCATTCAGTCAGTAGCTTCAATCATTTCTGGATGTTTTTCAATGGCAAAAATCAATGAATATTGTAAATGCACAAACTGTAATTTCTCCGCATTGCAAGGTGCAATTCTGAAATTTTTTGCTTTTTCCTGCTCCTCTTAGCATGATAAAGAAGATTCAAAGAGAGTGAGATGCCAGCTCCTTTCATTCAGTCAGTAGCTTCAATCATTTCTGGACGTTTTTCAATGGCAAAAACCAATGAATATTGTAAATGCACAAACAGTAATTTCTCCGCATTGCAAGGTGCAATTCTGAAATTTTTTGCTTTTTCCTGCTCCTCTTAGCATGATAAAGAAGATTCAAAGAGAGTGAGATGCCAGCTCCTTTCATTCAGTCAGTACCTTCAATCATTTCTGGACGTTTTTCAATGGCAAAAATCAATGAATATTGTAAATGCACAAACAGTAATTTCTCCGCATTGCAAGGTGCAATTCTGAAATTTTTTGCTTTTTCCCGCTCCTCTTAGCATGATAAAGAAGATTCAAAGAGAGTGAGGTGCCAGCTCCTTTCATTCAGTCAGTAGCTTCAAACATTTCTGGTATATGAATAACATGTTTTTCAATGGCAAAAATCAATGAATATTGTAAATGCACAAACAGTAATTTCTCCGCATTGCAAGGTGCAATTCTGAAATTTTTTGCTTTTTCCTGCTCCTCTTAGCATGATAAAGAAGATTCAAAGAGAGTGAGATGCCAGCTCCTTTCGTTCAGTCAGTAGCTTCAATCATTTCTGGACGTTTTTCAATGGCAAAAATCATTGAATATTATAAATGCACAAACAGTAATTTCTCCGCATTGCAAGGTGCAATTCTGAAATTTTTTGCTTTTTCCCGCTCCTCTTAGCATGATAAAGAAGATTCAAAGAGAGTGAGGTGCCAGCTCCTTTCATTCAGTCAGTAGCTTCAAACATTTCTGGTATATGAATAACATGTTTTTCAATGGCAAAAATCAATGAATATTGTAAATGCACAAACAGTAATTTCTCCGCATTGCAAGGTGCAATTCTGAAATTTTTTGCTTTTTCCTGCTCCTCTTAGCATGATAAAGAAGATTCAAAGAGAGTGAGATGCCAGCTCCTTTCATTCAGTCAGTAGCTTCAATCATTTCTGGTATATGAATAACATGATGTTTTTCAATGGCAAAAATCAATGAATATTGTAAATGCACAAACAGTAATTTCTCCGCATTGCAAGGTGCAATTCTGAAATTTTTTGCTTTTTCCTGCTCCTCTTAGCATGATAAAGAAGATTCAAAGAGAGTGAGATGCCAGCTCCTTTCATTCAGTCAGTAGCTTCAAACATTTCTGGTATATGAATAACATGATGTTTTTCAATGGCAAAAATCAATGAATATTGTAAATGCACAAACAGTAATTTCTCCGCATTGCAAGGTGCAAGTCTGAAATTTTTTGCTTTTTCCTGCTCCTCTTAGCATGATAAAGAAGATTCAAAGAGAGTGAGATGCCAGCTACTTTCATTCAGTCAGTAGCTTCAATCATTTCTGGACGTTTTTCAATGGTAAAAATCAATGAATATTGTAAATGCACAAACAGTAATTTCTCCGCATTGCAAGGTGCAATTCTGAAATTTTTTGCTTTTTCCTGCTCCTCTTAGCATGATAAAGAAGATTCAAAGAGAGTGAGATGCCAGCTCCTTTCATTCAGTCAGTAGCTTCAAACATTTCTGGTATATGAATAACATGATGTTTTTCAATGGCAAAAATCAATGAATATTGTAAATGCACAAACAGTAATTTCTCCGCATTGCAAGGTGCAATTCTGAAATTTTTTGCTTTTTCCTGCTCCTCTTAGCATGATAAAGAAGATTCAAAGAGAGTGAGATGCCAGCTCCTTTCATTCAGTCAGTAGCTTCAATCATTTCTGGATGTTTTTCAATGGCAAAAATCAATGAATATTGTAAATGCACAAACAGTAATTTCTCCGCATTGCAAGGTGCAATTCTGAAATTTTTTGCTTTTTCCTGCTCCTCTTAGCATGATAAAGAAGATTCAAAGAGAGTGAGATGTCAGCTCCTTTCATTCAGTCAGTAGCTTCAAACATTTCTGGTATATGAATAACATGATGTTTTTCAATGGCAAAAATCAATGAATATTGTAAATGCACAAACAGTAATTTCTCCGCATTGCAAGGTGCAATTCTGAAATTTTTTGCTTTTTCCTGCTCCTCTTAGCATGATAAAGAAGATTCAAAGAGAGTGAGATGCCAGCTCCTTTCATTCAGTCAGTAGCTTCAATCATTTCTGGATGTTTTTCAATGGCAAAAATCAATGAATATTGTAAATGCACAAACAGTAATTTCTCCGCATTGCAAGGTGCAATTCTGAAATTTTTTGCTTTTTCCTGCTCCTCTTAGCATGATAAAGAAGATTCAAAGAGAGTGAGATGCCAGCTCCTTTCATTCAGTCAGTAGCTTCAAACATTTCTGGTATATGAATAACATGATGTTTTTCAATGGCAAAAATCAATGAATATTGTAAATGCACAAACAGTAATTTCTCCGCATTGCAAGGTGCAAGTCTGAAATTTTTTGCTTTTTCCTGCTCCTCTTAGCATGATAAAGAAGATTCAAAGAGAGTGAGATGCCAGCTACTTTCATTCAGTCAGTAGCTTCAATCATTTCTGGACGTTTTTCAATGGTAAAAATCAATGAATATTGTAAATGCACAAACAGTAATTTCTCCACATTGCAAGGTGCAATTCTGAAATTTTTTGCTTTTTCCTGCTCCTCTTAGCATGATAAAGAAGATTCAAAGAGAGTGAGATGCCAGCTCCTTTCATTCAGTCAGTAGCTTCAAACACTTCTGGTATATGAATAACATGATGTTTTTCAATGGCAAAAATCAATGAATATTGTAAATGCACAAACAGTAATTTCTCCGCATTGCAAGGTGCAATTCTGAAATTTTTTGCTTTTTCCTGCTCCTCTTAGCATGATAAAGAAGATTCAAAGAGAGTGAGATGCCAGCTCCTTTCATTCAGTCAGTAGCTTCAATCATTTCTGGATGTTTTTCAATGGCAAAAATCAATGAATATTGTAAATGCACAAACTGTAATTTCTCCGCATTGCAAGGTGCAATTCTGAAATTTTTTGCTTTTTCCTGCTCCTCTTAGCATGATAAAGAAGATTCAAAGAGAGTGAGATGCCAGCTCCTTTCATTCAGTCAGTAGCTTCAATCATTTCTGGACGTTTTTCAATGGCAAAAACCAATGAATATTGTAAATGCACAAACAGTAATTTCTCCGCATTGCAAGGTGCAATTCTGAAATTTTTTGCTTTTTCCTGCTCCTCTTAGCATGATAAAGAAGATTCAAAGAGAGTGAGATGCCAGCTCCTTTCATTCAGTCAGTACCTTCAATCATTTCTGGACGTTTTTCAATGGCAAAAATCAATGAATATTGTAAATGCACAAACAGTAATTTCTCCGCATTGCAAGGTGCAATTCTGAAATTTTTTGCTTTTTCCCGCTCCTCTTAGCATGATAAAGAAGATTCAAAGAGAGTGAGGTGCCAGCTCCTTTCATTCAGTCAGTAGCTTCAAACATTTCTGGTATATGAATAACATGTTTTTCAATGGCAAAAATCAATGAATATTGTAAATGCACAAACAGTAATTTCTCCGCATTGCAAGGTGCAATTCTGAAATTTTTTGCTTTTTCCTGCTCCTCTTAGCATGATAAAGAAGATTCAAAGAGAGTGAGATGCCAGCTCCTTTCATTCAGTCAGTAGCTTCAATCATTTCTGGACGTTTTTCAATGGCAAAAATCAATGAATATTGTAAATGCACAAACAGTAATTTCTCCGCATTGCAAGGTGCAATTCTGAAATTTTTTGCTTTTTCCTGCTCCTCTTAGCATGGTAAAGAAGATTCAAAGAGAGTGAGATGTCAGCTCCTTTCATTCAGTCAGTAGCTTCAAACATTTCTGGTATATGAATAACATGATGTTTTTCAATGGCAAAAATCAATGAATATTGTAAATGCACAAACAGTAATTTCTCCGCATTGCAAGGTGCAATTCTGAAATTTTTTGCTTTTTCCTGCTCCTCTTAGCATGATAAAGAAGATTCAAAGAGAGTGAGATGCCAGCTCCTTTCATTCAGTCAGTAGCTTCAATCATTTCTGGATGTTTTTCAATGGCAAAAATCAATGAATATTGTAAATGCACAAACAGTAATTTCTCCGCATTGCAAGGTGCAATTCTGAAATTTTTTGCTTTTTCCTGCTCCTCTTAGCATGATAAAGAAGATTCAAAGAGAGTGAGATGCCAATTCCTTTCGTTCAGTCAGTAGCTTCAATCATTTCTGGACGTTTTTCAATGGCAAAAATCATTGAATATTATAAATGCACAAACAGTAATTTCTCCGCATTGCAAGGTGCAATTCTGAAATTTTTTGCTTTTTCCCGCTCCTCTTAGCATGATAAAGAAGATTCAAAGAGAGTGAGGTGCCAGCTCCTTTCATTCAGTCAGTAGCTTCAAACAATTCTGGTATATGAATAACATGTTTTTCAATGGCAAAAATCAATGAATATTGTAAATGCACAAACAGTAATTTCTCCGCATTGCAAGGTGCAATTCTGAAATTTTTTGCTTTTTCCTGCTCCTCTTAGCATGATAAAGAAGATTCAAAGAGAGTGAGATGTCAGCTCCTTTCATTCAGTCAGTAGCTTCAAACATTTCTGGTATATGAATAACATGATGTTTTTCAATGGCAAAAATCAATGAATATTGTAAATGCACAAACAGTAATTTCTCCGCATTGCAAGGTGCAATTCTGAAATTTTTTGCTTTTTCCTGCTCCTCTTAGCATGATAAAGAAGATTCAAAGAGAGTGAGATGCCAGCTCCTTTCATTCAGTCAGTAGCTTCAATCATTTCTGGATGTTTTTCAATGGCAAAAATCAATGAATATTGTAAATGCACAAACAGTAATTTCTCCGCATTGCAAGGTGCAATTCTGAAATTTTTTGCTTTTTCCTGCTCCTCTTAGCATGATAAAGAAGATTCAAAGAGAGTGAGATGCCAGCTCCTTTCATTCAGTCAGTAGCTTCAAACATTTCTGGTATATGAATAACATGATGTTTTTCAATGGCAAAAATCAATGAATATTGTAAATGCACAAACAGTAATTTCTCCGCATTGCAAGGTGCAAGTCTGAAATTTTTTGCTTTTTCCTGCTCCTCTTAGCATGATAAAGAAGATTCAAAGAGAGTGAGATGCCAGCTACTTTCATTCAGTCAGTAGCTTCAATCATTTCTGGACGTTTTTCAATGGTAAAAATCAATGAATATTGTAAATGCACAAACAGTAATTTCTCCACATTGCAAGGTGCAATTCTGAAATTTTTTGCTTTTTCCTGCTCCTCTTAGCATGATAAAGAAGATTCAAAGAGAGTGAGATGCCAGCTCCTTTCATTCAGTCAGTAGCTTCAAACACTTCTGGTATATGAATAACATGATGTTTTTCAATGGCAAAAATCAATGAATATTGTAAATGCACAAACAGTAATTTCTCCGCATTGCAAGGTGCAATTCTGAAATTTTTTGCTTTTTCCTGCTCCTCTTAGCATGATAAAGAAGATTCAAAGAGAGTGAGATGCCAGCTCCTTTCATTCAGTCAGTAGCTTCAATCATTTCTGGATGTTTTTCAATGGCAAAAATCAATGAATATTGTAAATGCACAAACTGTAATTTCTCCGCATTGCAAGGTGCAATTCTGAAATTTTTTGCTTTTTCCTGCTCCTCTTAGCATGATAAAGAAGATTCAAAGAGAGTGAGATGCCAGCTCCTTTCATTCAGTCAGTAGCTTCAATCATTTCTGGACGTTTTTCAATGGCAAAAACCAATGAATATTGTAAATGCACAAACAGTAATTTCTCCGCATTGCAAGGTGCAATTCTGAAATTTTTTGCTTTTTCCTGCTCCTCTTAGCATGATAAAGAAGATTCAAAGAGAGTGAGATGCCAGCTCCTTTCATTCAGTCAGTACCTTCAATCATTTCTGGACGTTTTTCAATGGCAAAAATCAATGAATATTGTAAATGCACAAACAGTAATTTCTCCGCATTGCAAGGTGCAATTCTGAAATTTTTTGCTTTTTCCCGCTCCTCTTAGCATGATAAAGAAGATTCAAAGAGAGTGAGGTGCCAGCTCCTTTCATTCAGTCAGTAGCTTCAAACATTTCTGGTATATGAATAACATGTTTTTCAATGGCAAAAATCAATGAATATTGTAAATGCACAAACAGTAATTTCTCCGCATTGCAAGGTGCAATTCTGAAATTTTTTGCTTTTTCCTGCTCCTCTTAGCATGATAAAGAAGATTCAAAGAGAGTGAGATGCCAGCTCCTTTCATTCAGTCAGTAGCTTCAATCATTTCTGGACGTTTTTCAATGGCAAAAATCAATGAATATTGTAAATGCACAAACAGTAATTTCTCCGCATTGCAAGGTGCAATTCTGAAATTTTTTGCTTTTTCCTGCTCCTCTTAGCATGGTAAAGAAGATTCAAAGAGAGTGAGATGTCAGCTCCTTTCATTCAGTCAGTAGCTTCAAACATTTCTGGTATATGAATAACATGATGTTTTTCAATGGCAAAAATCAATGAATATTGTAAATGCACAAACAGTAATTTCTCCGCATTGCAAGGTGCAATTCTGAAATTTTTTGCTTTTTCCTGCTCCTCTTAGCATGATAAAGAAGATTCAAAGAGAGTGAGATGCCAGCTCCTTTCATTCAGTCAGTAGCTTCAATCATTTCTGGATGTTTTTCAATGGCAAAAATCAATGAATATTGTAAATGCACAAACAGTAATTTCTCCGCATTGCAAGGTGCAATTCTGAAATTTTTTGCTTTTTCCTGCTCCTCTTAGCATGATAAAGAAGATTCAAAGAGAGTGAGATGCCAATTCCTTTCGTTCAGTCAGTAGCTTCAATCATTTCTGGACGTTTTTCAATGGCAAAAATCATTGAATATTATAAATGCACAAACAGTAATTTCTCCGCATTGCAAGGTGCAATTCTGAAATTTTTTGCTTTTTCCCGCTCCTCTTAGCATGATAAAGAAGATTCAAAGAGAGTGAGGTGCCAGCTCCTTTCATTCAGTCAGTAGCTTCAAACAATTCTGGTATATGAATAACATGTTTTTCAATGGCAAAAATCAATGAATATTGTAAATGCACAAACAGTAATTTCTCCGCATTGCAAGGTGCAATTCTGAAATTTTTTGCTTTTTCCTGCTCCTCTTAGCATGATAAAGAAGATTCAAAGAGAGTGAGATGCCAGCTCCTTTCATTCAGTCAGTAGCTTCAATCATTTCTGGACGTTTTTCAATGGCAAAAATCAATGAATATTGTAAATGCACAAACAGTAATTTCTCCGCATTGCAAGGTGCAATTCTGAAATTTTTTGCTTTTTCCTGCTCCTCTTAGCATGATAAAGAAGATTCAAAGAGAGTGAGGTGCCAGCTCCTTTCATTCAGTCAGTAGCTTCAAACATTTCTGGTATATGAATAACATGTTTTTCAATGGCAAAAATCAATGAATATTGTAAATGCACAAACAGTAATTTCTCCGCATTGCAAGGTGCAATTCTGAAATTTTTTGCTTTTTCCTGCTCCTCTTAGCATGATAAAGAAGTTTCAAAGAGAGTGAGATGCCAGCTCCTTTCATTCAGTCAGTAGCTTCAATCATTTCTGGACGTTTTTCAATGGCAAAAATCAATGAATATTGTAAATGCACAAACAGTAATTTCTCCGCATTGCAAGGTGCAATTCTGAAATTTTTTGCTTTTTCCTGCTCCTCTTAGCATGGTAAAGAAGATTCAAAGAGAGTGAGATGTCAGCTCCTTTCATTCAGTCAGTAGCTTCAAACATTTCTGGTATATGAATAACATGATGTTTTTCAATGGCAAAAATCAATGAATATTGTAAATGCACAAACAGTAATTTCTCCGCATTGCAAGGTGCAATTCTGAAATTTTTTGCTTTTTCCTGCTCCTCTTAGCATGATAAAGAAGATTCAAAGAGAGTGAGATGCCAGCTCCTTTCATTCAGTCAGTAGCTTCAATCATTTCTGGATGTTTTTCAATGGCAAAAATCAATGAATATTGTAAATGCACAAACAGTAATTTCTCCGCATTGCAAGGTGCAATTCTGAAATTTTTTGCTTTTTCCTGCTCCTCTTAGCATGATAAAGAAGATTCAAAGAGAGTGAGATGCCAGCTCCTTTCGTTCAGTCAGTAGCTTCAATCATTTCTCTACGTTTTTCAATGGCAAAAACCATTGAATATTATAAATGCACAAACAGTAATTTCTCCGCATTGCAAGGTGCAATTCTGAAATTGTTTGCTTTTTCCCGCTCCTCTT
The DNA here is from genome assembly GCF_046119375.1 of Phyllobates terribilis. NCBI lineage: Eukaryota > Metazoa > Chordata > Amphibia > Anura > Dendrobatidae > Phyllobates > Phyllobates terribilis. The sequence continues at coordinate 61,538 of NW_027364705.1, forward strand.
AGCATGATAAAGAAGATTCAAAGAGAGTGAGGTGCCAGCTCCTTTCATTCAGTCAGTAGCTTCAAACATTTCTGGTATATGAATAACATGTTTTTCAATGGCAAAAATCAATGAATATTGTAAATGCACAAACAGTAATTTCTCCGCATTGCAAGGTGCAATTCTGAAATTGTTTGCTTTTTCCCGCTCCTCTTAGCATGATAAAGAAGATTCAAAGAGAGTGAGGTGCCAGCTCCTTTCATTCAGTCAGTAGCTTCAAACATTTCTGGTATATGAATAACATGTTTTTCAATGGCAAAAATCAATGAATATTGTAAATGCACAAACAGTAATTTCTCCGCATTGCAAGGTGCAATTCTGAAATTGTTTGCTTTTTCCCGCTCCTCTTAGCATGATAAAGAAGATTCAAAGAGAGTGAGGTGCCAGCTCCTTTCATTCAGTCAGTAGCTTCAAACATTTCTGGTATATGAATAACATGTTTTTCAATGGCAAAAATCAATGAATATTGTAAATGCACAAACAGTAATTTCTCCGCATTGCAAGGTGCAATTCTGAAATTTTTTACTTTTTCCTGCTCCTCTTAGCATGATAAAGAAGATTCAAAGAGAGTGAGATGCCAGCTCCTTTCATTCAGTCAGTAGCTTCAATCATTTCTGGTATATGAATAACATGATGTTTTTCAATGGCAAAAATCAATGAATATTGTAAATGCACAAACAGTAATTTATCCGCATTGCAAGGTGCAATTCTGAAATTTTTTGCTTTTTCCTGCTCCTCTTAGCATGATAAAGAAGATTCAAAGAGAGTGAGATGCCAGCTCCTTTCATTCAGTCAGTAGCTTCAAACATTTCTGGTATATGAATAACATGATGTTTTTCAATGGCAAAAATCAATGAATATTGTAAATGCACAAACAGTAATTTCTCCGCATTGCAAGGTGCAAGTCTGAAATTTTTTGCTTTTTCCTGCTCCTCTTAGCATGATAAAGAAGATTCAAAGAGAGTGAGATGCCAGCTACTTTCATTCAGTCAGTAGCTTCAATCATTTCTGGACGTTTTTCAATGGTAAAAATCAATGAATATTGTAAATGCACAAACAGTAATTTCTCCACATTGCAAGGTGCAATTCTGAAATTTTTTGCTTTTTCCTGCTCCTCTTAGCATGATAAAGAAGATTCAAAGAGAGTGAGATGCCAGCTCCTTTCATTCAGTCAGTAGCTTCAAACATTTCTGGTATATGAATAACATGATGTTTTTCAATGGCAAAAATCAATGAATATTGTAAATGCACAAACAGTAATTTCTCCGCATTGCAAGGTGCAATTCTGAAATTTTTTGCTTTTTCCTGCTCCTCTTAGCATGATAAAGAAGATTCAAAGAGAGTGAGATGCCAGCTCCTTTCATTCAGTCAGTAGCTTCAAACATTTCTGGTATATGAATAACATGATGTTTTTCAATGGCAAAAATCAATGAATATTGTAAATGCACAAACAGTAATTTCTCCGCATTGCAAGGTGCAAGTCTGAAATTTTTTGCTTTTTCCTGCTCCTCTTAGCATGATAAAGAAGATTCAAAGAGAGTGAGATGCCAGCTACTTTCATTCAGTCAGTAGCTTCAATCATTTCTGGACGTTTTTCAATGGTAAAAATCAATGAATATTGTAAATGCACAAACAGTAATTTCTCCGCATTGCAAGGTGCAATTCTGAAATTTTTTGCTTTTTCCTGCTCCTCTTAGCATGATAAAGAAGATTCAAAGAGAGTGAGATGCCAGCTCCTTTCATTCAGTCAGTAGCTTCAATCATTTCTGGACGTTTTTCAATGGCAAAAACCAATGAATATTGTAAATGCACAAACAGTAATTTCTCCGCATTGCAAGGTGCAATTCTGAAATTTTTTGCTTTTTCCTGCTCCTCTTAGCATGATAAAGAAGATTCAAAGAGAGTGAGATGCCAGCTCCTTTCATTCAGTCAGTACCTTCAATCATTTCTGGACGTTTTTCAATGGCAAAAATCAATGAATATTGTAAATGCACAAACAGTAATTTCTCCGCATTGCAAGGTGCAATTCTGAAATTTTTTGCTTTTTCCTGCTCCTCTTAGCATGATAAAGAAGATTCAAAGAGAGTGAGATGCCAGCTCCTTTCATTCAGTCAGTAGCTTCAAACATTTCTGGTATATGAATAACATGATGTTTTTCAATGGCAAAAATCAATGAATATTGTAAATGCACAAACAGTAATTTCTCCGCATTGCAAGGTGCAATTCTGAAATTTTTTGCTTTTTCCTGCTCCTCTTAGCATGATAAAGAAGATTCAAAGAGAGTGAGATGCCAGCTCCTTTCATTCAGTCAGTAGCTTCAATCATTTCTGGATGTTTTTCAATGGCAAAAATCAATGAATATTGTAAATGCACAAACAGTAATTTCTCCGCATTGCAAGGTGCAATTCTGAAATTTTTTGCTTTTTCCTGCTCCTCTTAGCATGATAAAGAAGATTCAAAGAGAGTGAGATGCCAGCTCCTTTCATTCACTCAGTAGCTTCAAACATTTCTGGTATATGAATAACATGATGTTTTTCAATGGCAAAAATCAATGAATATTGTAAATGCACAAACAGTAATTTCTCCGCATTGCAAGGTGCAAGTCTGAAATTTTTTGCTTTTTCCTGCTCCTCTTAGCATGATAAAGAAGATTCAAAGAGAGTGAGATGCCAGCTACTTTCATTCAGTCAGTAGCTTCAATCATTTCTGGACGTTTTTCAATGGTAAAAATCAATGAATATTGTAAATGCACAAACAGTAATTTCTCCACATTGCAAGGTGCAATTCTGAAATTTTTTGCTTTTTCCTGCTCCTCTTAGCATGATAAAGAAGATTCAAAGAGAGTGAGATGCCAGCTCCTTTCATTCAGTCAGTAGCTTCAAACATTTCTGGTATATGAATAACATGATGTTTTTCAATGGCAAAAATCAATGAATATTGTAAATGCACAAACAGTAATTTCTCCGCATTGCAAGGTGCAATTCTGAAATTTTTTGCTTTTTCCTGCTCCTCTTAGCATGATAAAGAAGATTCAAAGAGAGTGAGATGCCAGCTCCTTTCATTCAGTCAGTAGCTTCAATCATTTCTGGATGTTTTTCAATGGCAAAAATCAATGAATATTGTAAATGCACAAACTGTAATTTCTCCGCATTGCAAGGTGCAATTCTGAAATTTTTTGCTTTTTCCTGCTCCTCTTAGCATGATAAAGAAGATTCAAAGAGAGTGAGATGCCAGCTCCTTTCATTCAGTCAGTAGCTTCAATCATTTCTGGACGTTTTTCAATGGCAAAAACCAATGAATATTGTAAATGCACAAACAGTAATTTCTCCGCATTGCAAGGTGCAATTCTGAAATTTTTTGCTTTTTCCTGCTCCTCTTAGCATGATAAAGAAGATTCAAAGAGAGTGAGATGCCAGCTCCTTTCATTCAGTCAGTACCTTCAATCATTTCTGGACGTTTTTCAATGGCAAAAATCAATGAATATTGTAAATGCACAAACAGTAATTTCTCCGCATTGCAAGGTGCAATTCTGAAATTTTTTGCTTTTTCCCGCTCCTCTTAGCATGATAAAGAAGATTCAAAGAGAGTGAGGTGCCAGCTCCTTTCATTCAGTCAGTAGCTTCAAACATTTCTGGTATATGAATAACATGTTTTTCAATGGCAAAAATCAATGAATATTGTAAATGCACAAACAGTAATTTCTCCGCATTGCAAGGTGCAATTCTGAAATTTTTTGCTTTTTCCTGCTCCTCTTAGCATGATAAGAAGATTCAAAGAGAGTGAGATGCCAGCTCCTTTCATTCAGTCAGTAGCTTCAATCATTTCTGGACGTTTTTCAATGGCAAAAATCAATGAATATTGTAAATGCACAAACAGCAATTTCTCCGCATTGCAAGGTGCAATTCTGAAATTTTTTGCTTTTTCCTGCTCCTCTTAGCATGATAAAGAAGATTCAAAGAGAGTGAGATGTCAGCTCCTTTCATTCAGTCAGTAGCTTCAAACATTTCTGGTATATGAATAACATGATGTTTTTCAATGGCAAAAATCAATGAATATTGTAAATGCACAAACAGTAATTTCTCCGCATTGCAAGGTGCAATTCTGAAATTTTTTGCTTTTTCCTGCTCCTCTTAGCATGATAAAGAAGATTCAAAGAGAGTGAGATGCCAGCTCCTTTCATTCAGTCAGTAGCTTCAATCATTTCTGGATGTTTTTCAATGGCAAAAATCAATGAATATTGTAAATGCACAAACAGTAATTTCTCCGCATTGCAAGGTGCAATTCTGAAATTTTTTGCTTTTTCCTGCTCCTCTTAGCATGATAAAGAAGATTCAAAGAGAGTGAGATGCCAGCTCCTTTCGTTCAGTCAGTAGCTTCAATCATTTCTGGACGTTTTTCAATGGCAAAAATCATTGAATATTATAAATGCACAAACAGTAATTTCTCCGCATTGCAAGGTGCAATTCTGAAATTTTTTGCTTTTTCCCACTCCTCTTAGCATGATAAAGAAGATTCAAAGAGAGTGAGGTGCCAGCTCCTTTCATTCAGTCAGTAGCTTCAAACATTTCTGGTATATGAATAACATGTTTTTCAATGGCAAAAATCAATGAATATTGTAAATGCACAAACAGTAATTTCTCCGCATTGCAAGGTGCAATTCTGAAATTTTTTGCTTTTTCCTGCTCCTCTTAGCATGATAAAGAAGATTCAAAGAGAGTGAGATGCCAGCTCCTTTCATTCAGTCAGTAGCTTCAATCATTTCTGGACGTTTTTCAATGGCAAAAATCAATGAATATTGTAAATGCACAAACAGTAATTTCTCCGCATTGCAAGGTGCAATTCTGAAATTTTTTGCTTTTTCCTGCTCCTCTTAGCATGATAAAGAAGATTCAAAGAGAGTGAGATGTCAGCTCTTTTCATTCAGTCAGTAGCTTCAAACATTTCTGGTATATGAATAACATGATGTTTTTCAATGGCAAAAATCAATGAATATTGTAAATGCACAAACAGTAATTTCTCCGCATTGCAAGGTGCAATTCTGAAATTTTTTGCTTTTTCCTGCTCCTCTTAGCATGATAAAGAAGATTCAAAGAGAGTGAGATGCCAGCTCCTTTCATTCAGTCAGTAGCTTCAATCATTTCTGGATGTTTTTCAATGGCAAAAATCAATGAATATTGTAAATGCACAAACAGTAATTTCTCCGCATTGCAAGGTGCAATTCTGAAATTTTTTGCTTTTTCCTGCTCCTCTTAGCATGATAAAGAAGATTCAAAGAGAGTGAGATGCCAGCTCCTTTCGTTCAGTCAGTAGCTTCAATCATTTCTGGACGTTTTTTAATGGCAAAAATCATTGAATATTATAAATGCACAAACAGTAATTTCTCCGCATTGCAAGGTGCAATTCTGAAATTTTTTACTTTTTCCTGCTCCTCTTAGCATGATAAAGAAGATTCAAAGAGAGTGAGATGCCAGCTCCTTTCATTCAGTCAGTAGCTTCAATCATTTCTGGTATATGAATAACATGATGTTTTTCAATGGCAAAAATCAATGAATATTGTAAATGCACAAACAGTAATTTCTCCGCATTGCAAGGTGCAATTCTGAAATTTTTTGCTTTTTCCTGCTCCTCTTAGCATGATAAAGAAGATTCAAAGAGAGTGAGATGCCAGCTCCTTTCATTCAGTCAGTAGCTTCAAACATTTCTGGTATATGAATAACATGATGTTTTTCAATGGCAAAAATCAATGAATATTGTAAATGCACAAACAGTAATTTCTCCGCATTGCAAGGTGCAAGTCTGAAATTTTTTGCTTTTTCCTGCTCCTCTTAGCATGATAAAGAAGATTCAAAGAGAGTGAGATGCCAGCTACTTTCATTCAGTCAGTAGCTTCAATCATTTCTGGACGTTTTTCAATGGTAAAAATCAATGAATATTGTAAATGCACAAACAGTAATTTCTCCACATTGCAAGGTGCAATTCTGAAATTTTTTGCTTTTTCCTGCTCCTCTTAGCATGATAAAGAAGATTCAAAGAGAGTGAGATGCCAGCTCCTTTCATTCAGTCAGTAGCTTCAAACATTTCTGGTATATGAATAACATGATGTTTTTCAATGGCAAAAATCAATGAATATTGTAAATGCACAAACAGTAATTTCTCCGCATTGCAAGGTGCAATTCTGAAATTTTTTGCTTTTTCCTGCTCCTCTTAGCATGATAAAGAAGATTCAAAGAGAGTGAGATGCCAGCTCCTTTCATTCAGTCAGTAGCTTCAAACATTTCTGGTATATGAATAACATGATGTTTTTCAATGGCAAAAATCAATGAATATTGTAAATGCACAAACAGTAATTTCTCCGCATTGCAAGGTGCAAGTCTGAAATTTTTTGCTTTTTCCTGCTCCTCTTAGCATGATAAAGAAGATTCAAAGAGAGTGAGATGCCAGCTACTTTCATTCAGTCAGTAGCTTCAATCATTTCTGGACTATTTCAATGGTAAAAATCAATGAATATTGTAAATGCACAAACAGTAATTTCTCCACATTGCAAGGTGCAATTCTGAAATTTTTTGCTTTTTCCTGCTCCTCTTAGCATGATAAAGAAGATTCAAAGAGAGTGAGATGCCAGCTCCTTTCATTCAGTCAGTAGCTTCAAACATTTCTGGTATATGAATAACATGATGTTTTTCAATGGCAAAAATCAATGAATATTGTAAATGCACAAACAGTAATTTCTCCGCATTGCAAGGTGCAATTCTGAAATTTTTTGCTTTATGTTATTCATATACCAGAAATGTTTGAAGCTACTGACTGAATGAAAGGAGCTGGCATCTCACTCTCTTTGAATCTTCTTTATCATGCTAAGAGGAGCAGGAAAAAGCAAAAAATTTCAGAATTGCACCTTGCAATGCGGAGAAATTACTGTTTGTGCATTTACAATATTCATTGATTTTTGCCATTGAAAAACATCCAGAAATGATTGAAGCTACTGACTGAATGAAAGGAGCTGGCATCTCACTCTCTTTGAATCTTCTTTATCATGCTAAGAGGAGCAGGAAATAGCAAAAAATTTCAGAATTGCACCTTGCAATGCGGAGAAATTACTGTTTGTGCATTTACAATATTCATTGATTTTTGCCATTGAAAAACATCATGTTATTCATATACCAGAAATGTTTGAAGCTACTGACTGAATGAAAGGAGCTGACATCTCACTCTCTTTGAATCTTCTTTATCATGCTAAGAGGAGCAGGAAAAAGCAAAAAATTTCAGAATTGCACCTTGCAATGCGGAGAAATTACTGTTTATGCATTTACAATATTCATTGATTTTTGCCATTGAAAAACGTCCAGAAATGATTGAAGCTACTGACTGAATGAAAGGAGCTGGCATCTCACTCTCTTTGAATCTTCTTTATCATGCTAAGAGGAGCAGGAAAAAGCAAAAAATTTCAGAATTGCACCTTGCAATGCGGAGAAATTACTGTTTGTGCATTTACAATATTCATTGATTTTTGCCATTGAAAAACATGTTATTCATATACCAGAAATGTTTGAAGCTACTGACTGAATGAAAGGAGCTGGCACCTCACTCTCTTTGAATCTTCTTTATCATGCTAAGAGGAGCGGGAAAAAGCAAAAAATTTCAGAATTGCACCTTGCAATGCGGAGAAATTACTGTTTGTGCATTTATAATATTCAATGATTTTTGCCTTTGAAAAACGTCCAGAAATGATTGAAGCTACTGACTGAACGAAAGGAGCTGGCATCTCACTCTCTTTGAATCTTCTTTATCATGCTAAGAGGAGCAGGAAAAAGCAAAAAATTTCAGAATTGCACCTTGCAATGCGGAGAAATTACTGTGTGCATTTACAATATTCATTGATTTTTGCCATTGAAAAACATCCAGAAATGATTGAAGCTACTGACTGAATGAAAGGAGCTGGCATCTCACTCTCTTTGAATCTTCTTTATCATGCTAAGAGGAGCAGGAAAAAGTAAAAAATTTCAGAATTGCACCTTGCAATGCGGAGAAATTACTGTTTGTGCATTTATAATATTCAATGATTTTTGCCATTGAAAAACGTCCAGAAATGATTGAAGCTACTGACTGAACGAAAGGAGCTGGCATCTCACTCTCTTTGAATCTTCTTTATCATGCTAAGAGGAGCAGGAAAAAGCAAAAAATTTCAGAATTGCACCTTGCAATGCGGAGAAATTACTGTTTGTGCATTTACAATATTCATTGATTTTTGCCATTGAAAAACATCCAGAAATGATTGAAGCTACTGACTGAATGAAAGGAGCTGGCATCTCACTCTCTTTGAATCTTCTTTATCATGCTAAGAGGAGCAGGAAATAGCAAAAAATTTCAGAATTGCACCTTGCAATGCGGAGAAATTACTGTTTGTGCATTTACAATATTCATTGATTTTTGCCATTGAAAAACATCATGTTATTCATATACCAGAAATGTTTGAAGCTACTGACTGAATGAAAGGAGCTGACATCTCACTCTCTTTGAATCTTCTTTATCATGCTAAGAGGAGCAGGAAAAAGCAAAAAATTTCAGAATTGCACCTTGCAATGCGGAGAAATTACTGTTTATGCATTTACAATATTCATTGATTTTTGCCATTGAAAAACGTCCAGAAATGATTGAAGCTACTGACTGAATGAAAGGAGCTGGCATCTCACTCTGTTTGAATCTTCTTTATCATGCTAAGAGGAGCAGGAAAAAGCAAAAAATTTCAGAATTGCACCTTGCAATGCGGAGAAATTACTGTTTGTGCATTTACAATATTCATTGATTTTTGCCATTGAAAAACATGTTATTCATATACCAGAAATGTTTGAAGCTACTGACTGAATGAAAGGAGCTGGCACCTCACTCTCTTTGAATCTTCTTTATCATGCTAAGAGGAGCGGGAAAAAGCAAAAAATTTCAGAATTGCACCTTGCAATGCGGAGAAATTACTGTTTGTGCATTTATAATATTCAATGATTTTTGCCATTGAAAAACGTCCAGAAATGATTGAAGCTACTGACTGAACGAAAGGAGCTGGCATCTCACTCTCTTTGAATCTTCTTTATCATGCTAAGAGGAGCAGGAAAAAGCAAAAAATTTCAGAATTGCACCTTGCAATGCGGAGAAATTACTGTTTGTGCATTTACAACATTCATTGATTTTTGCCATTGAAAAACATCCAGAAATGATTGAAGCTACTGACTGAATGAAAGGAGCTGGCATCTCACTCTCTTTGAATCTTCTTTATCATGCTAAGAGGAGCAGGAAAAAGCAAAAAATTTCAGAATTGCACCTTGCAATGCGGAGAAGTTACTGTTTGTGCATTTACAATATTCATTGATTTTTGCCATTGAAAAACATCATGTTATTCATATACCAGAAATGTTTGAAGCTACTGACTGAATGAAAGGAGCTGACATCTCACTCTCTTTGAATCTTCTTTATCATGCTAAGAGGAGCAGGAAAAAGCAAAAAATTTCAGAATTGCACCTTGCAATGCGGAGAAATTACTGTTTGTGCATTTACAATATTCATTGATTTTTGCCATTGAAAAACGTCCAGAAATGATTGAAGCTACTGACTGAATGAAAGGAGCTGGCATCTCACTCTCTTTGAATCTTCTTTATCATGCTAAGAGGAGCAGGAAAAAGCAAAAAATTTCAGAATTGCACGTTGCAATGCGGAGAAATTACTGTTTGTGCATTTACAATATTCATTGATTTTTGCCATTGAAAAACATGTTATTCATATACCAGAAATGTTTGAAGCTACTGACTGAATGAAAGGAGCTGGCACCTCACTCTCTTTGAATCTTCTTTATCATGCTAAGAGGAGCAGGAAAAAGCAAAAAATTTCAGAATTGCACCTTGCAATGCGGAGAAATTACTGTTTGTGCATTTACAATATTCATTGATTTTTGCCATTGAAAAACATCATGTTATTCATATACCAGAAATGTTTGAAGCTACTGACTGAATGAAAGGAGCTGGCATCTCACTCTCTTTGAATCTTCTTTATCATGCTAAGAGGAGCAGGAAAAAGCAAAAAATTTCAGAATTGCACCTTGCAATGTGGAGAAATTACTCTTTGTGCATTTACAATATTCATTGATTTTTACCATTGAAAAACGTCCAGAAATGATTGAAGCTACTGACTGAATGAAAGTAGCTGGCATCTCACTCTCTTTGAATCTTCTTTATCATGCTAAGAGGAGCAGGAAAAAGCAAAAAATTTCAGACTTGCACCTTGCAATGCGGAGAAATTACTGTTTGTGCATTTACAATATTCATTGATTTTTGCCATTGAAAAACATCATGTTATTCATATACCAGAAATGATTGAAGCTACTGACTGAATGAAAGGAGCTGGCATCTCACTCTCTTTGAATCTTCTTTATCATGCTAAGAGGAGCAGGAAAAAGTAAAAAAAAATTCAGAATTGCACCTTGCAATGCGGAGAAATTACTGTTTGTGCATTTATAATATTCAATGATTTTTGCCATTGAAAAACGTCCAGAAATGATTGAAGCTACTGACTGAACGAAAGGAGCTGGCATCTCACTCTCTTTGAATCTTCTTTATCATGCTAAGAGGAGCAGGAAAAAGCAAAAAATTTCAGAATTGCACCTTGCAATGCGGAGAAATTACTGTTTGTGCATTTACAATATTCATTGATTTTTGCCATTGAAAAACATCATGTTATTCATATACCAGAAATGTTTGAAGCTACTGACTGAATGAAAGGAGCTGACATCTCACTCTCTTTGAATCTTCTTTATCATGCTAAGAGGAGCAGGAAAAAGCAAAAAATTTCAGAATTGCACCTTGCAATGCGGAGAAATTACTGTTTGTGCATTTACAATATTCATTGATTTTTGCCATTGAAAAACATCCAGAAATGATTGAAGCTACTGACTGAATGAAAGGAGCTGGCATCTCACTCTCTTTGAATCTTCTTTATCATGCTAAGAGGAGCAGGAAAAAGCAAAAAATTTCAGAATTGCACCTTGCAATGCGGAGAAATTACTGTTTGTGCATTTACAATATTCATTGATTTTTGCCATTGAAAAACATCATGTTATTCATATACCAGAAATGTTTGAAGCTACTGACTGAATGAAAGGAGCTGGCATCTCACTCTCTTTGAATCTTCTTTATCATGCTAAGAGGAGCAGGAAAAAGCAAAAAATTTCAGAATTGCACCTTGCAATGCGGAGAAATTACTGTTTGTGCATTTACAATATTCATTGATTTTTGCCATTGAAAAACGTCCAGAAATGATTGAAGGTACTGACTGAATGAAAGGAGCTGGCATCTCACTCTCTTTGAATCTTCTTTATCATGCTAAGAGGAGCAGGAAAAAGCAAAAAATTTCAGAATTGCACCTTGCAATGCGGAGAAATTACTGTTTGTGCATTTACAATATTCATTGGTTTTTGCCATTGAAAAACGTCCAGAAATGATTGAAGCTACTGACTGAATGAAAGGAGCTGGCATCTCACTCTCTTTGAATCTTCTTTATCATGCTAAGAGGAGCAGGAAAAAGCAAAAAATTTCAGAATTGCACCTTGCAATGCGGAGAAATTACAGTTTTTGCATTTACAATATTCATTGATTTTTGCCATTGAAAAACATCCAGAAATGATTGAAGCTACTGACTGAATGAAAGGAGCTGGCATCTCACTCTCTTTGAATCTTCTTTATCATGCTAAGAGGAGCAGGAAAAAGCAAAAAATTTCAGAATTGCACCTTGCAATGCGGAGAAATTACTGTTTGTGCATTTACAATATTCATTGATTTTTGCCATTGAAAAACATCATGTTATTCATATACCAGAAATGTTTGAAGCTACTGACTGAATGAAAGGAGCTGGCATCTCACTCTCTTTGAATCTTCTTTATCATGCTAAGAGGAGCAGGAAAAAGCAAAAAATTTCAGAATTGCACCTTGCAATGTGGAGAAATTACTGTTTGTGCATTTACAATATTCATTGATTTTTACCATTGAAAAACGTCCAGAAATGATTGAAGCTACTGACTGAATGAAAGTAGCTGGCATCTCACTCTCTTTGAATCTTCTTTATCATGCTAAGAGGAGCAGGAAAAAGCAAAAAATTTCAGACTTGCACCTTGCAATGCGGAGAAATTACTGTTTGTGCATTTACAATATTCATTGATTTTTGCCATTGAAAAACATCATGTTATTCATATACCAGAAATGTTTGAAGCTACTGACTGAATGAAAGGAGCTGGCATCTCACTCTCTTTGAATCTTCTTTATCATGCTAAGAGGAGCAGGAAAAAGCAAAAAATTTCAGAATTGCACCTTGCAATGCGGAGAAATTACTGTTTGTGCATTTACAATATTCATTGATTTTTGCCATTGAAAAACATCATGTTATTCATATACCAGAAATGTTTGAAGCTACTGACTGAATGAAAGGAGCTGGCATCACACTCTCTTTGAATCTTCTTTATCATGCTAAGAGGAGCAGGAAAAAGCAAAAAATTTCAGAATTGCACCTTGCAATGTGGAGAAATTACTGTTTGTGCATTTACAATATTCATTGATTTTTACCATTGAAAAACGTCCAGAAATGATTGAAGCTACTGACTGAATGAAAGTAGCTGGCATCTCACTCTCTTTGAATCTTCTTTATCATGCTAAGAGGAGTAGGAAAAAGCAAAAAATTTCAGACTTGCACCTTGCAATGCGGAGAAATTACTGTTTGTGCATTTACAATATTCATTGATTTTTGCCATTGAAAAACATCATGTTATTCATATACCAGAAATGTTTGAAGCTACTGACTGAATGAAAGGAGCTGGCATCTCACTCTCTTTGAATCTTCTTTATCATGCTAAGAGGAGCAGGAAAAAGCAAAAAATTTCAGAATTGCACCTTGCAATGCGGAGAAATTACTGTTTGTGCATTTACAATATTCATTGATTTTTGCCATTGAAAAACATCATGTTATTCATATGCCAGAAATGATTGAAGCTACTGACTGAATGAAAGGAGCTGGCATCTCACTCTCTTTGAATCTTCTTTATCATGCTAAGAGGAGCAGGAAAAAGTAAAAAATTTCAGAATTGCACCTTGCAATGCGGAGAAATTACTGTTTGTGCATTTATAATATTCAATGATTTTTGCCATTGAAAAACGTCCAGAAATGATTGAAGCTACTGACTGAACGAAAGGAGCTGGCATCTCACTCTCTTTGAATCTTCTTTATCATGCTAAGAGGAGCAGGAAAAAGCAAAAAATTTCAGAATTGCACCTTGCAATGCGGAGAAATTACTGTTTGTGCATTTATAATATTCAATGATTTTTGCCATTGAAAAACGTCCAGAAATGATTGAAGCTACTGACTGAACGAAAGGAGCTGGCATCTCACTCTCTTTGAATCTTCTTTATCATGCTAAGAGGAGCAGGAAAAAGCAAAAAATTTCAGAATTGCACCTTGCAATGCGGAGAAATTACTGTTTGTGCATTTACAATATTCATTGATTTTTGCCATTGAAAAACATCCAGAAATGATTGAAGCTACTGACTGAATGAAAGGAGCTGGCATCTCACTCTCTTTGAATCTTCTTTATCATGCTAAGAGGAGCAGGAAAAAGCAAAAAATTTCAGAATTGCACCTTGCAATGCGGAGAAATTACTGTTTGTGCATTTACAATATTCATTGATTTTTGCCATTGAAAAACATCATGTTATTCATATACCAGAAATGTTTGAAGCTACTGACTGAATGAAAGGAGCTGACATCTCACTCTCTTTGAATCTTCTTTATCATGCTAAGAGGAGCAGGAAAAAGCAAAAAATTTCAGAATTGCACCTTGCAATGCGGAGAAATTACTGTTTGTGCATTTACAATATTCATTGATTTTTGCCATTGAAAAACGTCCAGAAATGATTGAAGCTACTGACTGAATGAAAGGAGCTGGCATCTCACTCTCTTTGAATCTTCTTTATCATGCTAAGAGGAGCAGGAAAAAGCAAAAAATTTCAGAATTGCACCTTGCAATGCGGAGAAATTACTGTTTGTGCATTTACAATATTCATTGATTTTTGCCATTGAAAAACATGTTATTCATATACCAGAAATGTTTGAAGCTACTGACTGAATGAAAGGAGCTGGCACCTCACTCTCTTTGAATCTTCTTTATCATGCTAAGAGGAGCGGGAAAAAGCAAAAAATTTCAGAATTGCACCTTGCAATGCGGAGAAATTACTGTTTGTGCATTTATAATATTCAATGATTTTTGCCATTGAAAAACGTCCAGAAATGATTGAAGCTACTGACTGAACGAAAGGAGCTGGCATCTCACTCTCTTTGAATCTTCTTTATCATGCTAAGAGGAGCAGGAAAAAGCAAAAAATTTCAGAATTGCACCTTGCAATGCGGAGAAATTACTGTTTGTGCATTTACAATATTCATTGATTTTTGCCATTGAAAAACATCCAGAAATGATTGAAGCTACTGACTGAATGAAAGGAGCTGGCATCTCACTCTCTTTGAATCTTCTTTATCATGCTAAGAGGAGCAGGAAAAAGCAAAAAATTTCAGAATTGCACCTTGCAATGCGGAGAAATTACTGTTTGTGCATTTACAATATTCATTGATTTTTGCCATTGAAAAACATCATGTTATTCATATACCAGAAATGTTTGAAGCTACTGACTGAATGAAAGGAGCTGACATCTCACTCTCTTTGAATCTTCTTTATCATGCTAAGAGGAGCAGGAAAAATCAAAAAATTTCAGAATTGCACCTTGCAATGCGGAGAAATTGCTGTTTGTGCATTTACAATATTCATTGATTTTTGCCATTGAAAAACGTCCAGAAATGATTGAAGCTACTGACTGAATGAAAGGAGCTGGCATCTCACTCTCTTTGAATCTTCTTATCATGCTAAGAGGAGCAGGAAAAAGCAAAAAATTTCAGAATTGCACCTTGCAATGCGGAGAAATTACTGTTTGTGCATTTACAATATTCATTGATTTTTGCCATTGAAAAACATCATGTTATTCATATACCAGAAATGTTTGAAGCTACTGACTGAATGAAAGGAGCTGGCTTCTCACTCTCTTTGAATCTTCTTTATCATGCTAAGAGGAGCAGGAAAAAGCAAAAAATTTCAGAATTGCACCTTGCAATGCGGAGAAATTACTGTTTGTGCATTTACAATATTCATTGATTTTTGCCATTGAAAAACATGTTATTCATATACCAGAAATGTTTGAAGCTACTGACTGAATGAAAGGAGCTGGCACCTCACTCTCTTTGAATCTTCTTTATCATGCTAAGAGGAGCAGGAAAAAGCAAAAAATTTCAGAATTGCACCTTGCAATGCGGAGAAATTACTGTTTGTGCATTTACAATATTCATTGATTTTTGCCATTGAAAAACATCATGTTATTCATATACCAGAAATGTTTGAAGCTACTGACTGAATGAAAGGAGCTGGCATCTCACTCTCTTTGAATCTTCTTTATCATGCTAAGAGGAGCAGGAAAAAGCAAAAAATTTCAGAATTGCACCTTGCAATGTGGAGAAATTACTGTTTGTGCATTTACAATATTCATTGATTTTTACCATTGAAAAACGTCCAGAAATGATTGAAGCTACTGACTGAATGAAAGTAGCTGGCATCTCACTCTCTTTGAATCTTCTTTATCATGCTAAGAGGAGCAGGAAAAAGCAAAAAATTTCAGACTTGCACCTTGCAATGCGGAGAAATTACTGTTTGTGCATTTACAATATTCATTGATTTTT
Organism: Phyllobates terribilis; assembly: GCF_046119375.1. Taxonomy (NCBI): domain Eukaryota; kingdom Metazoa; phylum Chordata; class Amphibia; order Anura; family Dendrobatidae; genus Phyllobates; species Phyllobates terribilis. The sequence goes on from NW_027364705.1 coordinate 77,378, forward strand.
GCCATTGAAAAACATCATGTTATTCATATACCAGAAATGATTGAAGCTACTGACTGAATGAAAGGAGCTGGCATCTCACTCTCTTTGAATCTTCTTTATCATGCTAAGAGGAGCAGGAAAAAGTAAAAAAAAATTCAGAATTGCACCTTGCAATGCGGAGAAATTACTGTTTGTGCATTTATAATATTCAATGATTTTTGCCATTGAAAAACGTCCAGAAATGATTGAAGCTACTGACTGAACGAAAGGAGCTGGCATCTCACTCTCTTTGAATCTTCTTTATCATGCTAAGAGGAGCAGGAAAAAGCAAAAAATTTCAGAATTGCACCTTGCAATGCGGAGAAATTACTGTTTGTGCATTTACAATATTCATTGATTTTTGCCATTGAAAAACATCATGTTATTCATATACCAGAAATGTTTGAAGCTACTGACTGAATGAAAGGAGCTGACATCTCACTCTCTTTGAATCTTCTTTATCATGCTAAGAGGAGCAGGAAAAAGCAAAAAATTTCAGAATTGCACCTTGCAATGCGGAGAAATTACTGTTTGTGCATTTACAATATTCATTGATTTTTGCCATTGAAAAACATCCAGAAATGATTGAAGCTACTGACTGAATGAAAGGAGCTGGCATCTCACTCTCTTTGAATCTTCTTTATCATGCTAAGAGGAGCAGGAAAAAGCAAAAAATTTCAGAATTGCACCTTGCAATGCGGAGAAATTACTGTTTGTGCATTTACAATATTCATTGATTTTTGCCATTGAAAAACATCATGTTATTCATATACCAGAAATGTTTGAAGCTACTGACTGAATGAAAGGAGCTGGCATCTCACTCTCTTTGAATCTTCTTTATCATGCTAAGAGGAGCAGGAAAAAGCAAAAAATTTCAGAATTGCACCTTGCAATGCGGAGAAATTACTGTTTGTGCATTTACAATATTCATTGATTTTTGCCATTGAAAAACGTCCAGAAATGATTGAAGGTACTGACTGAATGAAAGGAGCTGGCATCTCACTCTCTTTGAATCTTCTTTATCATGCTAAGAGGAGCAGGAAAAAGCAAAAAATTTCAGAATTGCACCTTGCAATGCGGAGAAATTACTGTTTGTGCATTTACAATATTCATTGGTTTTTGCCATTGAAAAACGTCCAGAAATGATTGAAGCTACTGACTGAATGAAAGGAGCTGGCATCTCACTCTCTTTGAATCTTCTTTATCATGCTAAGAGGAGCAGGAAAAAGCAAAAAATTTCAGAATTGCACCTTGCAATGCGGAGAAATTACAGTTTTTGCATTTACAATATTCATTGATTTTTGCCATTGAAAAACATCCAGAAATGATTGAAGCTACTGACTGAATGAAAGGAGCTGGCATCTCACTCTCTTTGAATCTTCTTTATCATGCTAAGAGGAGCAGGAAAAAGCAAAAAATTTCAGAATTGCACCTTGCAATGCGGAGAAATTACTGTTTGTGCATTTACAATATTCATTGATTTTTGCCATTGAAAAACATCATGTTATTCATATACCAGAAATGTTTGAAGCTACTGACTGAATGAAAGGAGCTGGCATCTCACTCTCTTTGAATCTTCTTTATCATGCTAAGAGGAGCAGGAAAAAGCAAAAAATTTCAGAATTGCACCTTGCAATGTGGAGAAATTACTGTTTGTGCATTTACAATATTCATTGATTTTTACCATTGAAAAACGTCCAGAAATGATTGAAGCTACTGACTGAATGAAAGTAGCTGGCATCTCACTCTCTTTGAATCTTCTTTATCATGCTAAGAGGAGTAGGAAAAAGCAAAAAATTTCAGACTTGCACCTTGCAATGCGGAGAAATTACTGTTTGTGCATTTACAATATTCATTGATTTTTGCCATTGAAAAACATCATGTTATTCATATACCAGAAATGTTTGAAGCTACTGACTGAATGAAAGGAGCTGGCATCTCACTCTCTTTGAATCTTCTTTATCATGCTAAGAGGAGCAGGAAAAAGCAAAAAATTTCAGAATTGCACCTTGCAATGCGGAGAAATTACTGTTTGTGCATTTACAATATTCATTGATTTTTGCCATTGAAAAACATCATGTTATTCATATGCCAGAAATGATTGAAGCTACTGACTGAATGAAAGGAGCTGGCATCTCACTCTCTTTGAATCTTCTTTATCATGCTAAGAGGAGCAGGAAAAAGTAAAAAATTTCAGAATTGCACCTTGCAATGCGGAGAAATTACTGTTTGTGCATTTATAATATTCAATGATTTTTGCCATTGAAAAACGTCCAGAAATGATTGAAGCTACTGACTGAACGAAAGGAGCTGGCATCTCACTCTCTTTGAATCTTCTTTATCATGCTAAGAGGAGCAGGAAAAAGCAAAAAATTTCAGAATTGCACCTTGCAATGCGGAGAAATTACTGTTTGTGCATTTATAATATTCAATGATTTTTGCCATTGAAAAACGTCCAGAAATGATTGAAGCTACTGACTGAACGAAAGGAGCTGGCATCTCACTCTCTTTGAATCTTCTTTATCATGCTAAGAGGAGCAGGAAAAAGCAAAAAATTTCAGAATTGCACCTTGCAATGCGGAGAAATTACTGTTTGTGCATTTACAATATTCATTGATTTTTGCCATTGAAAAACATCCAGAAATGATTGAAGCTACTGACTGAATGAAAGGAGCTGGCATCTCACTCTCTTTGAATCTTCTTTATCATGCTAAGAGGAGCAGGAAAAAGCAAAAAATTTCAGAATTGCACCTTGCAATGCGGAGAAATTACTGTTTGTGCATTTACAATATTCATTGATTTTTGCCATTGAAAAACATCATGTTATTCATATACCAGAAATGTTTGAAGCTACTGACTGAATGAAAGGAGCTGACATCTCACTCTCTTTGAATCTTCTTTATCATGCTAAGAGGAGCAGGAAAAAGCAAAAAATTTCAGAATTGCACCTTGCAATGCGGAGAAATTACTGTTTGTGCATTTACAATATTCATTGATTTTTGCCATTGAAAAACGTCCAGAAATGATTGAAGCTACTGACTGAATGAAAGGAGCTGGCATCTCACTCTCTTTGAATCTTCTTTATCATGCTAAGAGGAGCAGGAAAAAGCAAAAAATTTCAGAATTGCACCTTGCAATGCGGAGAAATTACTGTTTGTGCATTTACAATATTCATTGATTTTTGCCATTGAAAAACATGTTATTCATATACCAGAAATGTTTGAAGCTACTGACTGAATGAAAGGAGCTGGCACCTCACTCTCTTTGAATCTTCTTTATCATGCTAAGAGGAGCGGGAAAAAGCAAAAAATTTCAGAATTGCACCTTGCAATGCGGAGAAATTACTGTTTGTGCATTTATAATATTCAATGATTTTTGCCATTGAAAAACGTCCAGAAATGATTGAAGCTACTGACTGAATGAAAGGAGCTGGCATCTCACTCTCTTTGAATCTTCTTTATCATGCTAAGAGGAGCAGGAAAAAGCAAAAAATTTCAGAATTGCACCTTGCAATGCGGAGAAATTACTGTTTGTGCATTTACAATATTCATTGATTTTTGCCATTGAAAAACATCCAGAAATGATTGAAGCTACTGACTGAATGAAAGGAGCTGGCATCTCACTCTCTTTGAATCTTCTTTATCATGCTAAGAGGAGCAGGAAAAAGCAAAAAATTTCAGAATTGCACCTTGCAATGCGGAGAAATTACTGTTTGTGCATTTACAATATTCATTGATTTTTGCCATTGAAAAACATCATGTTATTCATATACCAGAAATGTTTGAAGCTACTGACTGAATGAAAGGAGCTGACATCTCACTCTCTTTGAATCTTCTTTATCATGCTAAGAGGAGCAGGAAAAATCAAAAAATTTCAGAATTGCACCTTGCAATGCGGAGAAATTGCTGTTTGTGCATTTACAATATTCATTGATTTTTGCCATTGAAAAACGTCCAGAAATGATTGAAGCTACTGACTGAATGAAAGGAGCTGGCATCTCACTCTCTTTGAATCTTCTTATCATGCTAAGAGGAGCAGGAAAAAGCAAAAAATTTCAGAATTGCACCTTGCAATGCGGAGAAATTACTGTTTGTGCATTTACAATATTCATTGATTTTTGCCATTGAAAAACATCATGTTATTCATATACCAGAAATGTTTGAAGCTACTGACTGAATGAAAGGAGCTGGCTTCTCACTCTCTTTGAATCTTCTTTATCATGCTAAGAGGAGCAGGAAAAAGCAAAAAATTTCAGAATTGCACCTTGCAATGCGGAGAAATTACTGTTTGTGCATTTACAATATTCATTGATTTTTGCCATTGAAAAACATCATGTTATTCATATACCAGAAATGTTTGAAGCTACTGACTGAATGAAAGGAGCTGGCATCTCACTCTCTTTGAATCTTCTTTATCATGCTAAGAGGAGCAGGAAAAAGCAAAAAATTTCAGAATTGCACCTTGCAATGTGGAGAAATTACTGTTTGTGCATTTACAATATTCATTGATTTTTACCATTGAAAAACGTCCAGAAATGATTGAAGCTACTGACTGAATGAAAGTAGCTGGCATCTCACTCTCTTTGAATCTTCTTTATCATGCTAAGAGGAGCAGGAAAAAGCAAAAAATTTCAGACTTGCACCTTGCAATGCGGAGAAATTACTGTTTGTGCATTTACAATATTCATTGATTTTTGCCATTGAAAAACATCATGTTATTCATATACCAGAAATGTTTGAAGCTACTGACTGAATGAAAGGAGCTGGCATCTCACTCTCTTTGAATCTTCTTTATCATGCTAAGAGGAGCAGGAAAAAGCAAAAAATTTCAGAATTGCACCTTGCAATGCGGAGAAATTACTGTTTGTGCATTTACAATATTCATTGATTTTTGCCATTGAAAAACATCATGTTATTCATATGGCAGAAATGATTGAAGCTACTGACTGAATGAAAGGAGCTGGCATCTCACTCTCTTTGAATCTTCTTTATCATGCTAAGAGGAGCAGGAAAAAGTAAAAAATTTCAGAATTGCACCTTGCAATGCGGAGAAATTACTGTTTGTGCATTTATAATATTCAATGATTTTTGCCATTGAAAAACGTCCAGAAATGATTGAAGCTACTGACTGAACGAAAGGAGCTGGCATCTCACTCTCTTTGAATCTTCTTTATCATGCTAAGAGGAGCAGGAAAAAGCAAAAAATTTCAGAATTGCACCTTGCAATGCGGAGAAATTACTGTTTGTGCATTTATAATATTCAATGATTTTTGCCATTGAAAAACGTCCAGAAATGATTGAAGCTACTGACTGAACGAAAGGAGCTGGCATCTCACTCTCTTTGAATCTTCTTTATCATGCTAAGAGGAGCAGGAAAAAGCAAAAAATTTCAGAATTGCACCTTGCAATGCGGAGAAATTACTGTTTGTGCATTTACAATATTCATTGATTTTTGCCATTGAAAAACATCCAGAAATGATTGAAGCTACTGACTGAATGAAAGGAGCTGGCATCTCACTCTCTTTGAATCTTCTTTATCATGCTAAGAGGAGCAGGAAAAAGCAAAAAATTTCAGAATTGCACCTTGCAATGCGGAGAAATTACTGTTTGTGCATTTACAATATTCATTGATTTTTGCCATTGAAAAACATCATGTTATTCATATACCAGAAATGTTTGAAGCTACTGACTGAATGAAAGGAGCTGACATCTCACTCTCTTTGAATCTTCTTTATCATGCTAAGAGGAGCAGGAAAAAGCAAAAAATTTCAGAATTGCACCTTGCAATGCGGAGAAATTACTGTTTGTGCATTTACAATATTCATTGATTTTTGCCATTGAAAAACATCCAGAAATGATTGAAGCTACTGACTGAATGAAAGGAGCTGGCATCTCACTCTCTTTGAATCTTCTTTATCATGCTAAGAGGAGCAGGAAAAAGCAAAAAATTTCAGAATTGCACCTTGCAATGCGGAGAAATTACTGTTTGTGCATTTACAATATTCATTGATTTTTGCCATTGAAAAACATCATGTTATTCATATACCAGAAATGTTTGAAGCTACTGACTGAATGAAAGGAGCTGACATCTCACTCTCTTTGAATCTTCTTTATCATGCTAAGAGGAGCAGGAAAAATCAAAAAATTTCAGAATTGCACCTTGCAATGCGGAGAAATTGCTGTTTGTGCATTTACAATATTCATTGATTTTTGCCATTGAAAAACGTCCAGAAATGATTGAAGCTACTGACTGAATGAAAGGAGCTGGCATCTCACTCTCTTTGAATCTTCTTATCATGCTAAGAGGAGCAGGAAAAAGCAAAAAATTTCAGAATTGCACCTTGCAATGCGGAGAAATTACTGTTTGTGCATTTACAATATTCATTGATTTTTGCCATTGAAAAACATCATGTTATTCATATACCAGAAATGTTTGAAGCTACTGACTGAATGAAAGGAGCTGGCTTCTCACTCTCTTTGAATCTTCTTTATCATGCTAAGAGGAGCAGGAAAAAGCAAAAAATTTCAGAATTGCACCTTGCAATGCGGAGAAATTACTGTTTGTGCATTTACAATATTCATTGATTTTTGCCATTGAAAAACATCATGTTATTCATATACCAGAAATGTTTGAAGCTACTGACTGAATGAAAGGAGCTGGCATCTCACTCTCTTTGAATCTTCTTTATCATGCTAAGAGGAGCAGGAAAAAGCAAAAAATTTCAGAATTGCACCTTGCAATGTGGAGAAATTACTGTTTGTGCATTTACAATATTCATTGATTTTTACCATTGAAAAACGTCCAGAAATGATTGAAGCTACTGACTGAATGAAAGTAGCTGGCATCTCACTCTCTTTGAATCTTCTTTATCATGCTAAGAGGAGCAGGAAAAAGCAAAAAATTTCAGACTTGCACCTTGCAATGCGGAGAAATTACTGTTTGTGCATTTACAATATTCATTGATTTTTGCCATTGAAAAACATCATGTTATTCATATACCAGAAATGTTTGAAGCTACTGACTGAATGAAAGGAGCTGGCATCTCACTCTCTTTGAATCTTCTTTATCATGCTAAGAGGAGCAGGAAAAAGCAAAAAATTTCAGAATTGCACCTTGCAATGCGGAGAAATTACTGTTTGTGCATTTACAATATTCATTGATTTTTGCCATTGAAAAACATCATGTTATTCATATGCCAGAAATGATTGAAGCTACTGACTGAATGAAAGGAGCTGGCATCTCACTCTCTTTGAATCTTCTTTATCATGCTAAGAGGAGCAGGAAAAAGTAAAAAATTTCAGAATTGCACCTTGCAATGCGGAGAAATTACTGTTTGTGCATTTATAATATTCAATGATTTTTGCCATTGAAAAACGTCCAGAAATGATTGAAGCTACTGACTGAACGAAAGGAGCTGGCATCTCACTCTCTTTGAATCTTCTTTATCATGCTAAGAGGAGCAGGAAAAAGCAAAAAATTTCAGAATTGCACCTTGCAATGCGGAGAAATTACTGTTTGTGCATTTATAATATTCAATGATTTTTGCCATTGAAAAACGTCCAGAAATGATTGAAGCTACTGACTGAACGAAAGGAGCTGGCATCTCACTCTCTTTGAATCTTCTTTATCATGCTAAGAGGAGCAGGAAAAAGCAAAAAATTTCAGAATTGCACCTTGCAATGCGGAGAAATTACTGTTTGTGCATTTACAATATTCATTGATTTTTGCCATTGAAAAACATCCAGAAATGATTGAAGCTACTGACTGAATGAAAGGAGCTGGCATCTCACTCTCTTTGAATCTTCTTTATCATGCTAAGAGGAGCAGGAAAAAGCAAAAAATTTCAGAATTGCACCTTGCAATGCGGAGAAATTACTGTTTGTGCATTTACAATATTCATTGATTTTTGCCATTGAAAAACATCATGTTATTCATATACCAGAAATGTTTGAAGCTACTGACTGAATGAAAGGAGCTGACATCTCACTCTCTTTGAATCTTCTTTATCATGCTAAGAGGAGCAGGAAAAAGCAAAAAATTTCAGAATTGCACCTTGCAATGCGGAGAAATTACTGTTTGTGCATTTACAATATTCATTGATTTTTGCCATTGAAAAACGTCCAGAAATGATTGAAGCTACTGACTGAATGAAAGGAGCTGGCATCTCACTCTCTTTGAATCTTCTTTATCATGCTAAGAGGAGCAGGAAAAAGCAAAAAATTTCAGAATTGAACCTTGCAATGCGGAGAAATTACTGTTTGTGCATTTACAATATTCATTGATTTTTGCCATTGAAAAACATGTTATTCATATACCAGAAATGTTTGAAGCTACTGACTGAATGAAAGGAGCTGGCACCTCACTCTCTTTGAATCTTCTTTATCATGCTAAGAGGAGCGGGAAAAAGCAAAAAATTTCAGAATTGCACCTTGCAATGCGGAGAAATTACTGTTTGTGCATTTATAATATTCAATGATTTTTGCCATTGAAAAACGTCCAGAAATGATTGAAGCTACTGACTGAATGAAAGGAGCTGGCATCTCACTCTCTTTGAATCTTCTTTATCATGCTAAGAGGAGCAGGAAAAAGCAAAAAATTTCAGAATTGCACCTTGCAATGCGGAGAAATTACTGTTTGTGCATTTACAATATTCATTGATTTTTGCCATTGAAAAACATCCAGAAATGATTGAAGCTACTGACTGAATGAAAGGAGCTGGCATCTCACTCTCTTTGAATCTTCTTTATCATGCTAAGAGGAGCAGGAAAAAGCAAAAAATTTCAGAATTGCACCTTGCAATGCGGAGAAATTACTGTTTGTGCATTTACAATATTCATTGATTTTTGCCATTGAAAAACATCATGTTATTCATATACCAGAAATGTTTGAAGCTACTGACTGAATGAAAGGAGCTGGCATCTCACTCTCTTTGAATCTTCTTTATCATGCTAAGAGGAGCAGGAAAAATCAAAAAATTTCAGAATTGCACCTTGCAATGCGGAGAAATTGCTGTTTGTGCATTTACAATATTCATTGATTTTTGCCATTGAAAAACGTCCAGAAATGATTGAAGCTACTGACTGAATGAAAGGAGCTGGCATCTCACTCTCTTTGAATCTTCTTTATCATGCTAAGAGGAGCAGGAAAAAGCAAAAAATTTCAGACTTGCACCTTGCAATGCGGAGAAATTACTGTTTGTGCATTTACAATATTCATTGATTTTTGCCATTGAAAAACATCATGTTATTCATATACCAGAAATGTTTGAAGCTACTGACTGAATGAAAGGAGCTGGCATCTCACTCTCTTTGAATCTTCTTTATCATGCTAAGAGGAGCAGGAAAAAGCAAAAAATTTCAGAATTGCACCTTGCAATGCGGAGAAATTACTGTTTGTGCATTTACAATATTCATTGATTTTTGCCATTGAAAAACATCATGTTATTCATATGCCAGAAATGATTGAAGCTACTGACTGAATGAAAGGAGCTGGCATCTCACTCTCTTTGAATCTTCTTTATCATGCTAAGAGGAGCAGGAAAAAGTAAAAAATTTCAGAATTGCACCTTGCAATGCGGAGAAATTACTGTTTGTGCATTTATAATATTCAATGATTTTTGCCATTGAAAAACGTCCAGAAATGATTGAAGCTACTGACTGAACGAAAGGAGCTGGCATCTCACTCTCTTTGAATCTTCTTTATCATGCTAAGAGGAGCAGGAAAAAGCAAAAAATTTCAGAATTGCACCTTGCAATGCGGAGAAATTACTGTTTGTGCATTTATAATATTCAATGATTTTTGCCATTGAAAAACGTCCAGAAATGATTGAAGCTACTGACTGAACGAAAGGAGCTGGCATCTCACTCTCTTTGAATCTTCTTTATCATGCTAAGAGGAGCAGGAAAAAGCAAAAAATTTCAGAATTGCACCTTGCAATGCGGAGAAATTACTGTTTGTGCATTTACAATATTCATTGATTTTTGCCATTGAAAAACATCCAGAAATGATTGAAGCTACTGACTGAATGAAAGGAGCTGGCATCTCACTCTCTTTGAATCTTCTTTATCATGCTAAGAGGAGCAGGAAAAAGCAAAAAATTTCAGAATTGCACCTTGCAATGCGGAGAAATTACTGTTTGTGCATTTACAATATTCATTGATTTTTGCCATTGAAAAACATCATGTTATTCATATACCAGAAATGTTTGAAGCTACTGACTGAATGAAAGGAGCTGACATCTCACTCTCTTTGAATCTTCTTTATCATGCTAAGAGGAGCAGGAAAAAGCAAAAAATTTCAGAATTGCACCTTGCAATGCGGAGAAATTACTGTTTGTGCATTTACAATATTCATTGATTTTTGCCATTGAAAAACGTCCAGAAATGATTGAAGCTACTGACTGAATGAAAGGAGCTGGCATCTCACTCTCTTTGAATCTTCTTTATCATGCTAAGAGGAGCAGGAAAAAGCAAAAAATTTCAGAATTGAACCTTGCAATGCGGAGAAATTACTGTTTGTGCATTTACAATATTCATTGATTTTTGCCATTGAAAAACATGTTATTCATATACCAGAAATGTTTGAAGCTACTGACTGAATGAAAGGAGCTGGCACCTCACTCTCTTTGAATCTTCTTTATCATGCTAAGAGGAGCGGGAAAAAGCAAAAAATTTCAGAATTGCACCTTGCAATGCGGAGAAATTACTGTTTGTGCATTTATAATATTCAATGATTTTTGCCATTGAAAAACGTCCAGAAATGATTGAAGCTACTGACTGAATGAAAGGAGCTGGCATCTCACTCTCTTTGAATCTTCTTTATCATGCTAAGAGGAGCAGGAAAAAGCAAAAAATTTCAGAATTGCACCTTGCAATGCGGAGAAATTACTGTTTGTGCATTTACAATATTCATTGATTTTTGCCATTGAAAAACATCCAGAAATGATTGAAGCTACTGACTGAATGAAAGGAGCTGGCATCTCACTCTCTTTGAATCTTCTTTATCATGCTAAGAGGAGCAGGAAAAAGCAAAAAATTTCAGAATTGCACCTTGCAATGCGGAGAAATTACTGTTTGTGCATTTACAATATTCATTGATTTTTGCCATTGAAAAACATCATGTTATTCATATACCAGAAATGTTTGAAGCTACTGACTGAATGAAAGGAGCTGGCATCTCACTCTCTTTGAATCTTCTTTATCATGCTAAGAGGAGCAGGAAAAATCAAAAAATTTCAGAATTGCACCTTGCAATGCGGAGAAATTGCTGTTTGTGCATTTACAATATTCATTGATTTTTGCCATTGAAAAACGTCCAGAAATGATTGAAGCTACTGACTGAATGAAAGGAGCTGGCATCTCACTCTCTTTGAATCTTCTTATCATGCTAAGAGGAGCAGGAAAAAGCAAAAAATTTCAGAATTGCACCTTGCAATGCGGAGAAATTACTGTTTGTGCATTTACAATATTCATTGATTTTTGCCATTGAAAAACATCATGTTATTCATATACCAGAAATGTTTGAAGCTACTGACTGAATGAAAGGAGCTGGCTTCTCACTCTCTTTGAATCTTCTTTATCATGCTAAGAGGAGCAGGAAAAAGCAAAAAATTTCAGAATTGCACCTTGCAATGCGGAGAAATTACTGTTTGTGCATTTACAATATTCATTGATTTTTGCCATTGAAAAACATCATGTTATTCATATACCAGAAATGTTTGAAGCTACTGACTGAATGAAAGGAGCTGGCATCTCACTCTCTTTGAATCTTCTTTATCATGCTAAGAGGAGCAGGAAAAAGCAAAAAATTTCAGAATTGCACCTTGCAATGTGGAGAAATTACTGTTTGTGCATTTACAATATTCATTGATTTTTACCATTGAAAAACGTCCAGAAATGATTGAAGCTACTGACTGAATGAAAGTAGCTGGCATCTCACTCTCTTTGAATCTTCTTTATCATGCTAAGAGGAGCAGGAAAAAGCAAAAAATTTCAGACTTGCACCTTGCAATGCGGAGAAATTACTGTTTGTGCATTTACAATATTCATTGATTTTTGCCATTGAAAAACATCATGTTATTCATATACCAGAAATGTTTGAAGCTACTGACTGAATGAAAGGAGCTGGCATCTCACTCTCTTTGAATCTTCTTTATCATGCTAAGAGGAGCAGGAAAAAGCAAAAAATTTCAGAATTGCACCTTGCAATGCGGAGAAATTACTGTTTGTGCATTTACAATATTCATTGATTTTTGCCATTGAAAAACATCATGTTATTCATATGGCAGAAATGATTGAAGCTACTGACTGAATGAAAGGAGCTGGCATCTCACTCTCTTTGAATCTTCTTTATCATGCTAAGAGGAGCAGGAAAAAGTAAAAAATTTCAGAATTGCACCTTGCAATGCGGAGAAATTACTGTTTGTGCATTTATAATATTCAATGATTTTTGCCATTGAAAAACGTCCAGAAATGATTGAAGCTACTGACTGAACGAAAGGAGCTGGCATCTCACTCTCTTTGAATCTTCTTTATCATGCTAAGAGGAGCAGGAAAAAGCAAAAAATTTCAGAATTGCACCTTGCAATGCGGAGAAATTACTGTTTGTGCATTTATAATATTCAATGATTTTTGCCATTGAAAAACGTCCAGAAATGATTGAAGCTACTGACTGAACGAAAGGAGCTGGCATCTCACTCTCTTTGAATCTTCTTTATCATGCTAAGAGGAGCAGGAAAAAGCAAAAAATTTCAGAATTGCACCTTGCAATGCGGAGAAATTACTGTTTGTGCATTTACAATATTCATTGATTTTTGCCATTGAAAAACATCCAGAAATGATTGAAGCTACTGACTGAATGAAAGGAGCTGGCATCTCACTCTCTTTGAATCTTCTTTATCATGCTAAGAGGAGCAGGAAAAAGCAAAAAATTTCAGAATTGCACCTTGCAATGCGGAGAAATTACTGTTTGTGCATTTACAATATTCATTGATTTTTGCCATTGAAAAACATCATGTTATTCATATACCAGAAATGTTTGAAGCTACTGACTGAATGAAAGGAGCTGACATCTCACTCTCTTTGAATCTTCTTTATCATGCTAAGAGGAGCAGGAAAAAGCAAAAAATTTCAGAATTGCACCTTGCAATGCGGAGAAATTACTGTTTGTGCATTTACAATATTCATTGATTTTTGCCATTGAAAAACATCCAGAAATGATTGAAGCTACTGACTGAATGAAAGGAGCTGGCATCTCACTCTCTTTGAATCTTCTTTATCATGCTAAGAGGAGCAGGAAAAAGCAAAAAATTTCAGAATTGCACCTTGCAATGCGGAGAAATTACTGTTTGTGCATTTACAATATTCATTGATTTTTGCCATTGAAAAACATCATGTTATTCATATACCAGAAATGTTTGAAGCTACTGACTGAATGAAAGGAGCTGACATCTCACTCTCTTTGAATCTTCTTTATCATGCTAAGAGGAGCAGGAAAAATCAAAAAATTTCAGAATTGCACCTTGCAATGCGGAGAAATTGCTGTTTGTGCATTTACAATATTCATTGATTTTTGCCATTGAAAAACGTCCAGAAATGATTGAAGCTACTGACTGAATGAAAGGAGCTGGCATCTCACTCTCTTTGAATCTTCTTATCATGCTAAGAGGAGCAGGAAAAAGCAAAAAATTTCAGAATTGCACCTTGCAATGCGGAGAAATTACTGTTTGTGCATTTACAATATTCATTGATTTTTGCCATTGAAAAACATCATGTTATTCATATACCAGAAATGTTTGAAGCTACTGACTGAATGAAAGGAGCTGGCTTCTCACTCTCTTTGAATCTTCTTTATCATGCTAAGAGGAGCAGGAAAAAGCAAAAAATTTCAGAATTGCACCTTGCAATGCGGAGAAATTACTGTTTGTGCATTTACAATATTCATTGATTTTTGCCATTGAAAAACATCATGTTATTCATATACCAGAAATGTTTGAAGCTACTGACTGAATGAAAGGAGCTGGCATCTCACTCTCTTTGAATCTTCTTTATCATGCTAAGAGGAGCAGGAAAAAGCAAAAAATTTCAGAATTGCACCTTGCAATGTGGAGAAATTACTGTTTGTGCATTTACAATATTCATTGATTTTTACCATTGAAAAACGTCCAGAAATGATTGAAGCTACTGACTGAATGAAAGTAGCTGGCATCTCACTCTCTTTGAATCTTCTTTATCATGCTAAGAGGAGCAGGAAAAAGCAAAAAATTTCAGACTTGCACCTTGCAATGCGGAGAAATTACTGTTTGTGCATTTACAATATTCATTGATTTTTGCCATTGAAAAACATCATGTTATTCATATACCAGAAATGTTTGAAGCTACTGACTGAATGAAAGGAGCTGGCATCTCACTCTCTTTGAATCTTCTTTATCATGCTAAGAGGAGCAGGAAAAAGCAAAAAATTTCAGAATTGCACCTTGCAATGCGGAGAAATTACTGTTTGTGCATTTACAATATTCATTGATTTTTGCCATTGAAAAACATCATGTTATTCATATGCCAGAAATGATTGAAGCTACTGACTGAATGAAAGGAGCTGGCATCTCACTCTCTTTGAATCTTCTTTATCATGCTAAGAGGAGCAGGAAAAAGTAAAAAATTTCAGAATTGCACCTTGCAATGCGGAGAAATTACTGTTTGTGCATTTATAATATTCAATGATTTTTGCCATTGAAAAACGTCCAGAAATGATTGAAGCTACTGACTGAACGAAAGGAGCTGGCATCTCACTCTCTTTGAATCTTCTTTATCATGCTAAGAGGAGCAGGAAAAAGCAAAAAATTTCAGAATTGCACCTTGCAATGCGGAGAAATTACTGTTTGTGCATTTATAATATTCAATGATTTTTGCCATTGAAAAACGTCCAGAAATGATTGAAGCTACTGACTGAACGAAAGGAGCTGGCATCTCACTCTCTTTGAATCTTCTTTATCATGCTAAGAGGAGCAGGAAAAAGCAAAAAATTTCAGAATTGCACCTTGCAATGCGGAGAAATTACTGTTTGTGCATTTACAATATTCATTGATTTTTGCCATTGAAAAACATCCAGAAATGATTGAAGCTACTGACTGAATGAAAGGAGCTGGCATCTCACTCTCTTTGAATCTTCTTTATCATGCTAAGAGGAGCAGGAAAAAGCAAAAAATTTCAGAATTGCACCTTGCAATGCGGAGAAATTACTGTTTGTGCATTTACAATATTCATTGATTTTTGCCATTGAAAAACATCATGTTATTCATATACCAGAAATGTTTGAAGCTACTGACTGAATGAAAGGAGCTGACATCTCACTCTCTTTGAATCTTCTTTATCATGCTAAGAGGAGCAGGAAAAAGCAAAAAATTTCAGAATTGCACCTTGCAATGCGGAGAAATTACTGTTTGTGCATTTACAATATTCATTGATTTTTGCCATTAAAAAACGTCCAGAAATGATTGAAGCTACTGACTGAATGAAAGGAGCTGGCATCTCACTCTCTTTGAATCTTCTTTATCATGCTAAGAGGAGCAGGAAAAAGCAAAAAATTTCAGAATTGCACCTTGCAATGCGGAGAAATTACTGTTTGTGCATTTACAATATTCATTGATTTTTGCCATTGAAAAACATGTTATTCATATACCAGAAATGTTTGAAGCTACTGACTGAATGAAAGGAGCTGGCACCTCACTCTCTTTGAATCTTCTTTATCATGCTAAGAGGAGCGGGAAAAAGCAAAAAATTTCAGAATTGCACCTTGCAATGCGGAGAAATTACTGTTTGTGCATTTATAATATTCAATGATTTTTGCCATTGAAAAACGTCCAGAAATGATTGAAGCTACTGACTGAACGAAAGGAGCTGGCATCTCACTCTCTTTGAATCTTCTTTATCATGCTAAGAGGAGCAGGAAAAAGCAAAAAATTTCAGAATTGCACCTTGCAATGCGGAGAAATTACTGTTTGTGCATTTACAATATTCATTGATTTTTGCCATTGAAAAACATCCAGAAATGATTGAAGCTACTGACTGAATGAAAGGAGCTGGCATCTCACTCTCTTTGAATCTTCTTTATCATGCTAAGAGGAGCAGGAAAAAGCAAAAAATTTCAGAATTGCACCTTGCAATGCGGAGAAATTACTGTTTGTGCATTTACAATATTCATTGATTTTTGCCATTGAAAAACATCATGTTATTCATATACCAGAAATGTTTGAAGCTACTGACTGAATGAAAGGAGCTGACATCTCACTCTCTTTGAATCTTCTTTATCATGCTAAGAGGAGCAGGAAAAAGCAAAAAATTTCAGAATTGCACCTTGCAATGCGGAGAAATTGCTGTTTGTGCATTTACAATATTCATTGATTTTTGCCATTGAAAAACATCCAGAAATGATTGAAGCTACTGACTGAATGAAAGGAGCTGGCATCTCACTCTCTTTGAATCTTCTTATCATGCTAAGAGGAGCAGATAAAAGCAAAAAATTTCAGAATTGCACCTTGCAATGCGGAGAAATTACTGTTTGTGCATTTACAATATTCATTGATTTTTGCCATTGAAAAACATGTTATTCATATACCAGAAATGTTTGAAGCTACTGACTGAATGAAAGGAGCTGGCACCTCACTCTCTTTGAATCTTCTTTATCATGCTAAGAGGAGCGGGAAAAAGCAAAAAATTTCAGAATTGCACCTTGCAATGCGGAGAAATTACTGTTTGTGCATTTACAATATTCATTGATTTTTGCCATTGAAAAACGTCCAGAAATGATTGAAGGTACTGACTGAATGAAAGGAGCTGGCATCTCACTCTCTTTGAATCTTCTTTATCATGCTAAGAGGAGCAGGAAAAAGCAAAAAATTTCAGAATTGCACCTTGCAATGCGGAGAAATTACTGTTTGTGCATTTACAATATTCATTGGTTTTTGCCATTGAAAAACGTCCAGAAATGATTGAAGCTACTGACTGAATGAAAGGAGCTGGCATCTCACTCTCTTTGAATCTTCTTTATCATGCTAAGAGGAGCAGGAAAAAGCAAAAAATTTCAGAATTGCACCTTGCAATGCGGAGAAATTACTGTTTGTGCATTTACAATATTCATTGATTTTTGCCATTGAAAAACATCCAGAAATGATTGAAGCTACTGACTGAATGAAAGGAGCTGGCATCTCACTCTCTTTGAATCTTCTTTATCATGCTAAGAGGAGCAGGAAAAAGCAAAAAATTTCAGAATTGCACCTTGCAATGCGGAGAAATTACTGTTTGTGCATTTACAATATTCATTGATTTTTGCCATTGAAAAACATCATGTTATTCATATACCAGAAATGTTTGAAGCTACTGACTGAATAAAAGGAGCTGGCATCTCACTCTCTTTGAATCTTCTTTATCATGCTAAGAGGAGCAGGAAAAAGCAAAAAATTTCAGAATTGCACCTTGCAATGCGGAGAAATTACTGTTTGTGCATTTACAATATTCATTGATTTTTGCCATTGAAAAACGTCCAGAAATGATTGAAGCTACTGACTGAATGAAAGGAGCTGGCATCTCACTCTCTTTGAATCTTGTTTATCATGCTAAGAGGAGCAGGAAAAAGCAAAAAATTTCAGAATTGCACCTTGCAATGCGGAGAAATTACTGTTTGTGCATTTACAATATTCATTGATTTTTGCCATTGAAAAACATCATGTTATTCATATACCAGAAATGTTTGAAGCTACTGACTGAATGAAAGGAGCTGGCATCTCACTCTCTTTGAATCTTCTTCATAATGCTAAGAGGAGCAGGAAAAAGCAAAAAATTTCAGAATTGCACCTTGCAATGCGGATAAATTACTGTTTGTGCATTTACAATATTCATTGATTTTTGCCATTGAAAAACATCATGTTATTCATATACCAGAAATGATTGAAGCTACTGACTGAATGAAAGGAGCTGGCATCTCACTCTCTTTGAATCTTCTTTATCATGCTAAGAGGAGCAGGAAAAAGCAAAAAATTTCAGAATTGCACCTTGCAATGCGGAGAAATTACTGTTTGTGCATTTACAATATTCATTGATTTTTGCCATTGAAAAACATCATGTTATTCATATACCAGAAATGATTGAAGCTACTGACTGAATGAAAGGATCTGGCATCTCACTCTCTTTGAATCTTCTTTATCATGCTAAGAGGAGCAGGAAAAAGCAAAAAATTTCAGAATTGCACCTTGCAATGCGGAGAAATTACTGTTTGTGCATTTACAATATTCATTGATTTTTGCCATTGAAAAACATCATGTTATTCATATACCAGAAATGTTTGAAGCTACTGACTGAATGAAAGGAGCTGGCATCTCACTCTCTTTGAATCTTCTTCATAATGCTAAGAGGAGCAGGAAAAAGCAAAAAATTTCAGAATTGCACCTTGCAATGCGAAGAAATTACTGTTTGTGCATTTACAATATTCATTGATTTTTGCCATTGAAAAACGTCCAGAAATGATTGAAGCTACTGACTGAATGAAAGGAGCTGGCATCTCACTCTCTTTGAATCTTCTTTATCATGCTAAGAGGAGCAGGAAAAAGCAAAAAATTTCAGAATTGCACCTTGCAATGCGGAGAAATTACTGTTTGTGCATTTACAATATTCATTGATTTTTGCCATTGAAAAACATCATGTTATTCATATACCAGAAATGTTTGAAGCTACTGACTGAATGAAAGGAGCTGGCATCTCACTATCTTTCAATCTTTTTATCATGCTAAGAGGAGCAGGAAAAAGCAAAAAATTTCAGAATTGCACCTTGCAATGCGGATAAATTACTGTTTGTGCATTTACAATATTCATTGATTTTTGCCATTGAAAAACATCATGTTATTCATATACCAGAAATGATTGAAGCTACTGACTGAATGAAAGGAGCTGGCATCTCACTCTCTTTGAATCTTCTTTAT
Organism: Phyllobates terribilis; assembly: GCF_046119375.1. Taxonomy (NCBI): domain Eukaryota; kingdom Metazoa; phylum Chordata; class Amphibia; order Anura; family Dendrobatidae; genus Phyllobates; species Phyllobates terribilis. Next base: position 96,363 of record NW_027364705.1, read on the forward strand.
CATGCTAAGAGGAGCAGGAAAAAGCAAAAAATTTCAGAATTGCACCTTGCAATGCGGAGAAATTACTGTTTGTGCATTTACAATATTCATTGATTTTTGCCATTGAAAAACATCATGTTATTCATATACCAGAAATGATAGAAGCTACTGACTGAATGAAAGGAGCTGGCATCTCACTCTCTTTGAATCTTCTTTATCATGCTAAGAGGAGCAGGAAAAAGCAAAAAATTTCAGAATTGCACCTTGCAATGCGGAGAAATTACTGTTTGTGCATTTACAATATTCATTGATTTTTGCAATTGAAAAACGTCCAGAAATGATTGAAGCTACTGACTGAATGAAAGGAGCTGGCATCTCACTCTCTTTGAATCTTCTTTATCATGCTAAGAGGAGCAGGAAAAAGCAAAAAATTTCAGAATTGCACCTTGCAATGTGGAGAAATTACTGTTTGTGCATTTACAATATTCATTGATTTTTGCCATTGAAAAACATCATGTTATTCATATACCAGAAATGTTTGAAGCTACTGACTGAATGAAAGGAGCTGGCATCTCACTCTCTTTGAATCTTCTTTATCATGCTAAGAGGAGCAGGAAAAAGCAAAAAATTTCAGAATTGCACCTTGCAATGCGGAGAAATTACTGTTTGTGCATTTACAATATTCATTAATTTTTGCCATTGAAAAACGTCCAGAAATGATTGAAGCTACTGACTGAATGAAAGGAGCTGGCATCTCACTCTCTTTGAATCTTGTTTATCATGCTAAGAGGAGCAGGAAAAAGCAAAAAATTTCAGAATTGCACCTTGCAATGCGGAGAAATTACTGTTTGTGCATTTACAATATTCATTGATTTTTGCCATTGAAAAACGTCCAGAAATGATTGAAGCTACTGACTGAATGAAAGGAGCTGGCATCTCACTCTCTTTGAAACTTCTTTATCATGCTAAGAGGAGCAGGAAAAAGCAAAAAATTTCAGAATTGCACCTTGCAATGCGGAGAAATTACTGTTTGTGCATTTACAATATTCATTGATTTTTGCCATTGAAAAACGTCCAGAAATGATTGAAGCTACTGACTGAATGAAAGGAGCTGGCATCTCACTCTCTTTGAATCTTCTTTATCATGCTAAGAGGAGCAGGAAAAAGTAAAAAATTTCAGAATTGCACCTTGCAATGCGGAGAAATTACTGTTTGTGCATTTACAATATTCAATGATTTTTGCCATTGAAAAACGTCCAGAAATTATTGAAGCTACTGACTGAACGAAAAGAGCTGGCATCTCACTCTCTTTGAATCTTCTTTATCATGCTAAGAGGAGCAGGAAAAAGCAAAAAATTTCAGAATTGCACCTTGCAATGCGGAGAAATTACTGTTTGTGCATTTACAATATTCATTGATTTTTGCCATTGAAAAACATCATGTTATTCATATACCAGAAATGTTTGAAGCTACTGACTGAATGAAAGGAGCTGGCATCTCACTCTCTTTGAATCTTCTTCATAATGCTAAGAGGAGCAGGAAAAAGCAAAAAATTTCAGAATTGCACCTTGCAATGCGGAGAAAATACTGTTTGTGCATTTACAATATTCATTGATTTTTGCCATTGAAAAACGTCCAGAAATGATTGAAGCTACTGACTGAATGAAAGGAGCTGGCATCTCACTCTCTTTGAATCTTCTTTATCATGCTAAGAGGAGCAGGAAAAAGCAAAAAATTTCAGAATTGCACCTTGCAATGCGGAGAAATTACTGTTTGTGCATTTACAAAATTCATTGATTTTTGCCATTGAAAAACATCATGTTATTCATATACCAGAAATGACTGAAGCTACTGACTGAATGAAAGGAGCTGGCATCTCACTCTCTTTGAATCTTCTTTATCATGCTAAGAGGAGCAGGAAAAAGCAAAACATTTCAGAATTGCACCTTGCAATGCGGAGAAATTACTGTTTGTGCATTTACAATATTCATTGATTTTTGCCATTGAAAAACGTCCAGAAATGATTGAAGCTACTGACTGAATGAAAGGAGCTGGCATCTCACTCTCTTTGAATCTTCTTTATCATGCTAAGAGGAGCAGGAAAAAGCAAAAAATTTCAGAATTGCACCTTGCAATGCGGAGAAATTACTGTTTGTGCATTTACAATATTCATTGATTTTTGCCATTGAAAAACATCATGTTATTCATATACCAGAAATGTTTGAAGCTACTGACTGAATGAAAGGAGCTGGCATCTCACTCTCTTTCAATCTTCTTTATCATGCTAAGAGGAGCAGGAAAAAGCAAAAAATTTCAGAATTGCACCTTGCAATGCGGATAAATTACTGTTTGTGCATTTACAATATTCATTGATTTTTGCCATTGAAAAACATCATGTTATTCATATACCAGAAATGATTGAAGCTACTGACTGAATGAAAGGAGCTGGCATCTCACTCTCTTTGAATCTTCTTTATCATGCTAAGAGGAGCAGGAAAAAGCAAAAAATTTCAGAATTGCACCTTGCAATGCGGAGAAATTACTGTTTGTGCATTTACAATATTCATTGATTTTTGCCATTGAAAAACATCATGTTATTCATATACCAGAAATGATTGAAGCTACTGACTGAATGAAAGGAGCTGGCATCTCACTCTCTTTGAATCTTCTTTATCATGCTAAGAGGAGCAGGAAAAAGCAAAAAATTTCAAAATTGCACCTTGCAATGCGGAGAAATTACTGTTTGTGCATTTACAATATTCAATGATTTTTGCCATTGAAAAACGTCCAGAAATTATTGAAGCTACTGACTGAACGAAAGGAGCTGGCATCTCACTCTCTTTGAATCTTCTTTATCATGCTAAGAGGAGCAGGAAAAAGCAAAAAATTTCAGAATTGCACCTTGCAATGCGGAGAAATTACTGTTTGTGCATTTACAATATTCATTGATTTTTGCCATTGAAAAACATCATGTTATTCATATACCAGAAATGTTTGAAGCTACTGACTGAATGAAAGGAGCTGGCATCTCACTCTCTTTGAATCTTCTTCATAATGCTAAGAGGAGCAGGAAAAAGCAAAAAATTTCAGAATTGCACCTTGCAATGCGGAGAAATTACTGTTTGTGCATTTACAATATTCATTGATTTTTGCCATTGAAAAACATCCAGAAATGATTGAAGCTACTGACTGAATGAAAGGAGCTGGCATCTCACTCTCTTTGAATCTTCTTTATCATGCTAAGAGGAGCAGGAAAAAGCAAAAAATTTCAGAATTGCACCTTGCAATGCGGAGAAATTACTGTTTGTGCATTTACAAAATTCATTGATTTTTGCCATTGAAAAACATCATGTTATTCATATACTAGAAATGACTGAAGCTACTGACTGAATGAAAGGAGCTGGCATCTCACTCTCTTTGAATCTTCTTTATCATGCTAAGAGGAGCAGGAAAAAGCAAAAAATTTCAGAATTGCACCTTGCAATGCGGAGAAATTACTGTTTGTGCATTTACAATATTCATTGATTTTTGCCATTGAAAAACGTCCAGAAATGATTGAAGCTACTGACTGAATGAAAGGAGCTGGCATCTCACTCTCTTTGAATCTTCTTTATCATGCTAAGAGGAGCAGGAAAAAGCAAAAAATTTCAGAATTGCACCTTGCAATGCGGAGAAATTACTGTTTGTGCATTTACAATATTCATTGATTTTTGCCATTGAAAAACATCATGTTATTCATATACCAGAAATGTTTGAAGCTACTGACTGAATGAAAGGAGCTGGCATCTCACTCTCTTTCAATCTTCTTTATCATGCTAAGAGGAGCAGGAAAAAGCAAAAAATTTCAGAATTGCACCTTGCAATGCGGATAAATTACTGTTTGTGCATTTACAATATTCATTGATTTTTGCCATTGAAAAACATCATGTTATTCATAAACCAGAAATGATTGAAGCTACTGACTGAATGAAAGGAGCTGGCATCTCACTCTCTTTGAATCTTCTTTATCATGCTAAGAGGAGCAGGAAAAAGCAAAAAATTTCAGAATTGCACCTTGCAATGCGGAGAAATTACTGTTTGTGCATTTACAATATTCATTGATTTTTGCCATTGAAAAACATCATGTTATTCATATACCAGAAATGATTGAAGCTACTGACTGAATGAAAGGAGCTGGCATCTCACTCTCTTTGAATCTTCTTTATCATGCTAAGAGGAGCAGGAAAAAGCAAAAAATTTCAGAATTGCACCTTGCAATGCGGAGAAATTACTGTTTGTGCATTTACAATATTCATTGATTTTTGCAATTGAAAAACGTCCAGAAATGATTGAAGCTACTGACTGAATGAAAGGAGCTGGCATCTCACTCTCTTTGAATCTTCTTTATCATGCTAAGAGGAGCAGGAAAAAGCAAAAAATTTCAGAATTGCACCTTGCAATGCGGAGAAATTACTGTTTGTGCATTTACAATATTCATTGATTTTTGCCATTGAAAAACATCATGTTATTCATATACCAGAAATGTTTGAAGCTACTGACTGAATGAAAGGAGCTGGCATCTCACTCTCTTTGAATCTTCTTTATCATGCTAAGAGGAGCAGGAAAAAGCAAAAAATTTCAGAATTGCACCTTGCAATGCGGAGAAATTACTGTTTGTGCATTTACAATATTCATTGATTTTTGCCATTGAAAAACGTCCAGAAATGATTGAAGCTATTGACTGAATGAAAGGAGCTGACATCTCACTCTCTTTGAATCTTGTTTATCATGCTAAGAGGAGCAGGAAAAAGCAAAAAATTTCAGAATTGCACCTTGCAATGCGGAGAAATTACTGTTTGTGCATTTACAATATTCATTGATTTTTGCCATTGAAAAATGTCCAGAAATGATTGAAGCTACTGACTGAATGAAAGGAGCTGGCATCTCACTCTCTTTGAAACTTCTTTATCATGCTAAGAGGAGCAGGAAAAAGCAAAAAATTTCAGAATTGCACCTTGCAATGCGGAGAAATTACTGTTTGTGCATTTACAATATTCATTGATTTTTGCCATTGAAAAACGTCCAGAAATGATTGAAGCTACTGACTGAATGAAAGGAGCTGGCATCTCACTCTCTTTGAATCTTCTTTATCATGCTAAGAGGAGCAGGAAAAAGTAAAAAATTTCAGAATTGCACCTTGCAATGCGGAGAAATTACTGTTTGTGCATTTACAATATTCAATGATTTTTGCCATTGAAAAACGTCCAGAAATTATTGAAGCTACTGACTGAACGAAAGGAGCTGGCATCTCACTCTCTTTGAATCTTCTTTATCATGCTAAGAGGAGCAGGAAAAAGCAAAAAATTTCAGAATTGCACCTTGCAATGCGGAGAAATTACTGTTTGTGCATTTACAATATTCATTGATTTTTGCCATTGAAAAACATCATGTTATTCATATACCAGAAATGTTTGAAGCTACTGACTGAATGAAAGGAGCTGGCATCTCACTCTCTTTGAATCTTCTTCATAATGCTAAGAGGAGCAGGAAAAAGCAAAAAATTTCAGAATTGCACCTTGCAATGCGGAGAAATTACTGTTTGTGCATTTACAATATTCATTGATTTTTGCCATTGAAAAACATCCAGAAATGATTGAAGCTACAGACTGAATGAAAGGAGCTGGCATCTCACTCTCTTTCAATCTTCTTTATCATGCTAAGAGGAGCAGGAAAAAGCAAAAAATTTCAGAATTGCACCTTGCAATGCGGATAAATTACTGTTTGTGCATTTACAATATTCATTGATTTTTGCCATTGAAAAACATCATGTTATTCATATACCAGAAATGATTGAAGCTACTGACTGAATGAAAGGAGCTGGCATCTCACTCTCTTTGAATCTTCTTTATCATGCTAAGAGGAGCAGGAAAAAGCAAAAAATTTCAGAATTGCACCTTGCAATGCGGAGAAATTACTGTTTGTGCATTTACAATATTCATTGATTTTTGCCATTGAAAAACATCATGTTATTCATATACCAGAAATGTTTGAAGCTACTGACTGAATGAAAGGAGCTGGCATCTCACTCTCTTTCAATCTTCTTTATCATGCTAAGAGGAGCAGGAAAAAGCAAAAAATTTCAGAATTGCACCTTGCAATGCGGATAAATTACTGTTTGTGCATTTACAATATTCATTGATTTTTGCCATTGAAAAACATCATGTTATTCATAAACCAGAAATGATTGAAGCTACTGACTGAATGAAAGGAGCTGGCATCTCACTCTCTTTGAATCTTCTTTATCATGCTAAGAGGAGCAGGAAAAAGCAAAAAATTTCAGAATTGCACCTTGCAATGCGGAGAAATTACTGTTTGTGCATTTACAATATTCATTGATTTTTGCCATTGAAAAACATCATGTTATTCATATACCAGAAATGATTGAAGCTACTGACTGAATGAAAGGAGCTGGCATCTCACTCTCTTTGAATCTTCTTTATCATGCTAAGAGGAGCAGGAAAAAGCAAAAAATTTCAGAATTGCACCTTGCAATGCGGAGAAATTACTGTTTGTGCATTTACAATATTCATTGATTTTTGCAATTGAAAAACGTCCAGAAATGATTGAAGCTACTGACTGAATGAAAGGAGCTGGCATCTCACTCTCTTTGAATCTTCTTTATCATGCTAAGAGGAGCAGGAAAAAGCAAAAAATTTCAGAATTGCACCTTGCAATGCGGAGAAATTACTGTTTGTGCATTTACAATATTCATTGATTTTTGCCATTGAAAAACATCATGTTATTCATATACCAGAAATGTTTGAAGCTACTGACTGAATGAAAGGAGCTGGCATCTCACTCTCTTTGAATCTTCTTTATCATGCTAAGAGGAGCAGGAAAAAGCAAAAAATTTCAGAATTGCACCTTGCAATGCGGAGAAATTACTGTTTGTGCATTTACAATATTCATTGATTTTTGCCATTGAAAAACATCATGTTATTCATATACCAGAAATGTTTGAAGCTACTGACTGAATGAAAGGAGCTGGCATCTCACTCTCTTTCAATCTTCTTTATCATGCTAAGAGGAGCAGGAAAAAGCAAAAAATTTCAGAATTGCACCTTGCAATGCGGATAAATTACTGTTTGTGCATTTACAATATTCATTGATTTTTGCCATTGAAAAACATCATGTTATTCATAAACCAGAAATGATTGAAGCTACTGACTGAATGAAAGGAGCTGGCATCTCACTCTCTTTGAATCTTCTTTATCATGCTAAGAGGAGCAGGAAAAAGCAAAAAATTTCAGAATTGCACCTTGCAATGCGGAGAAATTACAGTTTGTGCATTTACAATATTCATTGATTTTTGCCATTGAAAAACATCATGTTATTCATATACCAGAAATGATTGAAGCTACTGACTGAATGAAAGGAGCTGGCATCTCACTTTCTTTGAATCTTCTTTATCATGCTAAGAGGAGCAGGAAAAAGCAAAAAATTTCAGAATTGCACCTTGCAATGCGGAGAAATTACTGTTTGTGCATTTACAATATTCATTGATTTTTGCAATTGAAAAACGTCCAGAAATGATTGAAGCTACTGACTGAATGAAAGGAGCTGGCATCTCACTCTCTTTGAATCTTCTTTATCATGCTAAGAGGAGCAGGAAAAAGCAAAAAATTTCAGAATTGCACCTTGCAATGCGGAGAAATTACTGTTTGTGCATTTACAATATTCATTGATTTTTGCCATTGAAAAACATCATGTTATTCATATACCAGAAATGTTTGAAGCTACTGACTGAATGAAAGGAGCTGGCATCTCACTCTCTTTGAATCTTCTTTATCATGCTAAGAGGAGCAGGAAAAAGCAAAAAATTTCAGAATTGCACCTTGCAATGCGGAGAAATTACTGTTTGTGCATTTACAATATTCATTGATTTTTGCCATTGAAAAACGTCCAGAAATGATTGAAGCTACTGACTGAATGAAAGGAGCTGACATCTCACTCTCTTTGAATCTTGTTTATCATGCTAAGAGGAGCAGGAAAAAGCAAAAAATTTCAGAATTGCACCTTGCAATGCGGAGAAATTACTGTTTGTGCATTTACAATATTCATTGATTTTTGCCATTGAAAAATGTCCAGAAATGATTGAAGCTACTGACTGAATGAAAGGAGCTGGCATCTCACTCTCTTTGAAACTTCTTTATCATGCTAAGAGGAGCAGGAAAAAGCAAAAAATTTCAGAATTGCACCTTGCAATGCGGAGAAATTACTGTTTGTGCATTTACAATATTCATTGATTTTTGCCATTGAAAAACGTCCAGAAATGATTGAAGCTACTGACTGAATGAAAGGAGCTGGCATCTCACTCTCTTTGAATCTTCTTTATCATGCTAAGAGGAGCAGGAAAAAGTAAAAAATTTCAGAATTGCACCTTGCAATGCGGAGAAATTACTGTTTGTGCATTTACAATATTCAATGATTTTTGCCATTGAAAAACGTCCAGAAATTATTGAAGCTACTGACTGAACGAAAGGAGCTGGCATCTCACTCTCTTTGAATCTTCTTTATCATGCTAAGAGGAGGAGGAAAAAGCAAAAAATTTCAGAATTGCACCTTGCAATGCGGAGAAATTACTGTTTGTGCATTTACAATATTCATTGATTTTTGCCATTGAAAAACATCATGTTATTCATATACCAGAAATGTTTGAAGCTACTGACTGAATGAAAGGAGCTGGCATCTCACTCTCTTTGAATCTTCTTCATAATGCTAAGAGGAGCAGGAAAAAGCAAAAAATTTCAGAATTGCACCTTGCAATGCGGAGAAATTACTGTTTGTGCATTTACAATATTCATTGATTTTTGCCATTGAAAAACATCCAGAAATGATTGAAGCTACAGACTGAATGAAAGGAGCTGGCATCTCACTCTCTTTGATTCTTCTTTATCATGCTAAGAGGAGCAGGAAAAAGCAAAAAATTTCAGAATTGCACCTTGCAATGCGGAGAAATTACTGTTTGTGCATTTACAATATTCATTGATTTTTGCCATTGAAAAACATCATGTTATTCATATACCAGAAATGTTTGAAGCTACTGACTGAATGAAAGGAGCTGGCATCTCACTCTCTTTCAATCTTCTTTATCATGCTAAGAGGAGCAGGAAAAAGCAAAAAATTTCAGAATTGCACCTTGCAATGCGGATAAATTACTGTTTGTGCATTTACAATATTCATTGATTTTTGCCATTGAAAAACATCATGTTATTCATATACCAGAAATGATTGAAGCTACTGACTGAATGAAAGGAGCTGGCATCTCACTCTTTGAATCTTCTTTATCATGCTAAGAGGAGCAGGAAAAAGCAAAAAATTTCAGAATTGCACCTTGCAATGCGGAGAAATTACTGTTTGTGCATTTACAATATTCATTGATTTTTGCCATTGAAAAACATCATGTTATTCATATACCAGAAATGATTGAAGCTACTGACTGAATGAAAGGAGCTGGCATCTCACTCTCTTTGAATCTTCTTTATCATGCTAAGAGGAGCAGGAAAAAGCAAAAAATTTCAGAATTGCACCTTGCAATGCGGAGAAATTACTGTTTGTGCATTTACAATATTCAATGATTTTTGCCATTGAAAAACGTCCAGAAATTATTGAAGCTACTGACTGAACGAAAGGAGCTGGCATCTCACTCTCTTTGAGTCTTCTTTATCATGCTAAGAGGAGCAGGAAAAAGCAAAAAATTTCAGAATTGCACCTTGCAATGCGGAGAAATTACTGTTTGTGCATTTACAATATTCATTGATTTTTGCCATTGAAAAACATCATGTTATTCATATACCAGAAATGTTTGAAGCTACTGACTGAATGAAAGGAGCTGGCATCTCACTCTCTTTGAATCTTCTTCATAATGCTAAGAGGAGCAGGAAAAAGCAAAAAATTTCAGAATTGCACCTTGCAATGCGGAGAAATTACTGTTTGTGCATTTACAATATTCATTGATTTTTGCCATTGAAAAACATCCAGAAATGATTGAAGCTACTGACTGAATGAAAGGAGCTGGCATCTCACTCTCTTTGAATCTTCTTTATCATGCTAAGAGGAGCAGGAAAAAGCAAAAAATTTCAGAATTGCACCTTGCAATGCGGAGAAATTACTGTTTGTGCATTTACAATATTCATTGATTTTTGCCATTGAAAAATGTCCAGAAATGATTGAAGCTACTGACTGAATGAAAGGAGATGGCATCTCACTCTCTTTGAAACTTCTTTATCATGCTAAGAGGAGCAGGAAAAAGCAAAAAATTTCAGAATTGCACCTTGCAATGCGGAGAAATTACTGTTTGTGCATTTACAATATTCATTGATTTTTGCCATTGAAAAACGTCCAGAAATGATTGAAGCTACTGACTGAATGAAAGGAGCTGGCATCTCACTCTCTTTGAATCTTCTTTATCATGCTAAGAGGAGCAGGAAAAAGTAAAAAATTTCAGAATTGCACCTTGCAATGCGGAGAAATTACTGTTTGTGCATTTACAATATTCAATGATTTTTGCCATTGAAAAACGTCCAGAAATTATTGAAGCTACTGACTGAACGAAAGGAGCTGGCATCTCACTCTCTTTGAATTTTCTTTATCATGCTAAGAGGAGCAGGAAAAAGCAAAAAATTTCAGAATTGCACCTTGCAATGCGGAGAAATTACTGTTTGTGCATTTACAATATTCATTGATTTTTGCCATTGAAAAACATCATGTTATTCATATACCAGAAATGTTTGAAGCTACTGACTGAATGAAAGGAGCTGGCATCTCACTCTCTTTGAATCTTCTTCATAATGCTAAGAGGAGCAGGAAAAAGCAAAAAATTTCAGAATTGCACCTTGCAATGCGGAGAAATTACTGTTTGTGCATTTACAATATTCATTGATTTTTGCCATTGAAAAACATCCAGAAATGATTGAAGCTACAGACTGAATGAAAGGAGCTGGCATCTCACTCTCTTTCAATCTTCTTTATCATGCTAAGAGGAGCAGGAAAAAGCAAAAAATTTCAGAATTGCACCTTGCAATGCGGATAAATTACTGTTTGTGCATTTACAATATTCATTGATTTTTGCCATTGAAAAACATCATGTTATTCATATACCAGAAATGATTGAAGCTACTGACTGAATGAAAGGAGCTGGCATCTCACTCTCTTTGAATCTTCTTTATCATGCTAAGAGGAGCAGGAAAAAGCAAAAAATTTCAGAATTGCACCTTGCAATGCGGAGAAATTACTGTTTGTGCATTTACAATATTCATTGATTTTTGCCATTGAAAAACATCATGTTATTCATATACCAGAAATGTTTGAAGCTACTGACTGAATGAAAGGAGCTGGCATCTCACTCTCTTTCAATCTTCTTTATCATGCTAAGAGGAGCAGGAAAAAGCAAAAAATTTCAGAATTGCACCTTGCAATGCGGATAAATTACTGTTTGTGCATTTACAATATTCATTGATTTTTGCCATTGAAAAACATCATGTTATTCATAAACCAGAAATGATTGAAGCTACTGACTGAATGAAAGGAGCTGGCATCTCACTCTCTTTGAATCTTCTTTATCATGCTAAGAGGAGCAGGAAAAAGCAAAAAATTTCAGAATTGCACCTTGCAATGCGGAGAAATTACTGTTTGTGCATTTACAATATTCATTGATTTTTGCCATTGAAAAACATCATGTTATTCATATACCAGAAATGATTGAAGCTACTGACTGAATGAAAGGAGCTGGCATCTCACTCTCTTTGAATCTTCTTTATCATGCTAAGAGGAGCAGGAAAAAGCAAAAAATTTCAGAATTGCACCTTGCAATGCGGAGAAATTACTGTTTGTGCATTTACAATATTCATTGATTTTTGCAATTGAAAAACGTCCAGAAATGATTGAAGCTACTGACTGAATGAAAGGAGCTGGCATCTCACTCTCTTTGAATCTTCTTTATCATGCTAAGAGGAGCAGGAAAAAGCAAAAAATTTCAGAATTGCACCTTGCAATGCGGAGAAATTACTGTTTGTGCATTTACAATATTCATTGATTTTTGCCATTGAAAAACATCATGTTATTCATATACCAGAAATGTTTGAAGCTACTGACTGAATGAAAGGAGCTGGCATCTCACTCTCTTTCAATCTTCTTTATCATGCTAAGAGGAGCAGGAAAAAGCAAAAAATTTCAGAATTGCACCTTGCAATGCGGATAAATTACTGTTTGTGCATTTACAATATTCATTGATTTTTGCCATTGAAAAACATCATGTTATTCATAAACCAGAAATGATTGAAGCTACTGACTGAATGAAAGGAGCTGGCATCTCACTCTCTTTGAATCTTCTTTATCATGCTAAGAGGAGCAGGAAAAAGCAAAAAATTTCAGAATTGCACCTTGCAATGCGGAGAAATTACAGTTTGTGCATTTACAATATTCATTGATTTTTGCCATTGAAAAACATCATGTTATTCATATACCAGAAATGATTGAAGCTACTGACTGAATGAAAGGAGCTGGCATCTCACTTTCTTTGTATCTTCTTTATCATGCTAAGAGGAGCAGGAAAAAGCAAAAAATTTCAGAATTGCACCTTGCAATGCGGAGAAATTACTGTTTGTGCATTTACAATATTCATTGATTTTTGCAATTGAAAAACGTCCAGAAATGATTGAAGCTACTGACTGAATGAAAGGAGCTGGCATCTCACTCTCTTTGAATCTTCTTTATCATGCTAAGAGGAGCAGGAAAAAGCAAAAAATTTCAGAATTGCACCTTGCAATGCGGAGAAATTACTGTTTGTGCATTTACAATATTCATTGATTTTTGCCATTGAAAAACATCATGTTATTCATATACCAGAAATGTTTGAAGCTACTGACTGAATGAAAGGAGCTGGCATCTCACTCTCTTTGAATCTTCTTTATCATGCTAAGAGGAGCAGGAAAAAGCAAAAAATTTCAGAATTGCACCTTGCAATGCGGAGAAATTACTGTTTGTGCATTTACAATATTCATTGATTTTTGCCATTGAAAAACGTCCAGAAATGATTGAAGCTACTGACTGAATGAAAGGAGCTGACATCTCACTCTCTTTGAATCTTGTTTATCATGCTAAGAGGAGCAGGAAAAAGCAAAAAATTTCAGAATTGCACCTTGCAATGCGGAGAAATTACTGTTTGTGCATTTACAATATTCATTGATTTTTGCCATTGAAAAATGTCCAGAAATGATTGAAGCTACTGACTGAATGAAAGGAGCTGGCATCTCACTCTCTTTGAAACTTCTTTATCATGCTAAGAGGAGCAGGAAAAAGCAAAAAATTTCAGAATTGCACCTTGCAATGCGGAGAAATTACTGTTTGTGCATTTACAATATTCATTGATTTTTGCCATTGAAAAACGTCCAGAAATGATTGAAGCTACTGACTGAATGAAAGGAGCTGGCATCTCACTCTCTTTGAATCTTCTTTATCATGCTAAGAGGAGCAGGAAAAAGTAAAAAATTTCAGAATTGCACCTTGCAATGCGGAGAAATTACTGTTTGTGCATTTACAATATTCAATGATTTTTGCCATTGAAAAACGTCCAGAAATTATTGAAGCTACTGACTGAACGAAAGGAGCTGGCATCTCACTCTCTTTGAATCTTCTTTATCATGCTAAGAGGAGCAGGAAAAAGCAAAAAATTTCAGAATTGCACCTTGCAATGCGGAGAAATTACTGTTTGTGCATTTACAATATTCATTGATTTTTGCCATTGAAAAACATCATGTTATTCATATACCAGAAATGTTTGAAGCTACTGACTGAATGAAAGGAGCTGGCATCTCACTCTCTTTGAATCTTCTTCATAATGCTAAGAGGAGCAGGAAAAAGCAAAAAATTTCAGAATTGCACCTTGCAATGCGGAGAAATTACTGTTTGTGCATTTACAATATTCATTGATTTTTGCCATTGAAAAACATCCAGAAATGATTGAAGCTACAGACTGAATGAAAGGAGCTGGCATCTCACTCTCTTTGATTCTTCTTTATCATGCTAAGAGGAGCAGGAAAAAGCAAAAAATTTCAGAATTGCACCTTGCAATGCGGAGAAATTACTGTTTGTGCATTTACAATATTCATTGATTTTTGCCATTGAAAAACATCATGTTATTCATATACCAGAAATGTTTGAAGCTACTGACTGAATGAAAGGAGCTGGCATCTCACTCTCTTTCAATCTTCTTTATCATGCTAAGAGGAGCAGGAAAAAGCAAAAAATTTCAGAATTGCACCTTGCAATGCGGATAAATTACTGTTTGTGCATTTACAATATTCATTGATTTTTGCCATTGAAAAACATCATGTTATTCATATACCAGAAATGATTGAAGCTACTGACTGAATGAAAGGAGCTGGCATCTCACTCTTTGAATCTTCTTTATCATGCTAAGAGGAGCAGGAAAAAGCAAAAAATTTCAGAATTGCACCTTGCAATGCGGAGAAATTACTGTTTGTGCATTTACAATATTCATTGATTTTTGCCATTGAAAAACATCATGTTATTCATATACCAGAAATGATTGAAGCTACTGACTGAATGAAAGGAGCTGGCATCTCACTCTCTTTGAATCTTCTTTATCATGCTAAGAGGAGCAGGAAAAAGCAAAAAATTTCAGAATTGCACCTTGCAATGCGGAGAAATTACTGTTTGTGCATTTACAATATTCAATGATTTTTGCCATTGAAAAACGTCCAGAAATTATTGAAGCTACTGACTGAACGAAAGGAGCTGGCATCTCACTCTCTTTGAGTCTTCTTTATCATGCTAAGAGGAGCAGGAAAAAGCAAAAAATTTCAGAATTGCACCTTGCAATGCGGAGAAATTACTGTTTGTGCATTTACAATATTCATTGATTTTTGCCATTGAAAAACATCATGTTATTCATATACCAGAAATGTTTGAAGCTACTGACTGAATGAAAGGAGCTGGCATCTCACTCTCTTTGAATCTTCTTCATAATGCTAAGAGGAGCAGGAAAAAGCAAAAAATTTCAGAATTGCACCTTGCAATGCGGAGAAATTACTGTTTGTGCATTTACAATATTCATTGATTTTTGCCATTGAAAAACATCCAGAAATGATTGAAGCTACTGACTGAATGAAAGGAGCTGGCATCTCACTCTCTTTGAATCTTCTTTATCATGCTAAGAGGAGCAGGAAAAAGCAAAAAATTTCAGAATTGCACCTTGCAATGCGGAGAAATTACTGTTTGTGCATTTACAATATTCATTGATTTTTGCCATTGAAAAATGTCCAGAAATGATTGAAGCTACTGACTGAATGAAAGGAGCTGGCATCTCACTCTCTTTGAAACTTCTTTATCATGCTAAGAGGAGCAGGAAAAAGCAAAAAATTTCAGAATTGCACCTTGCAATGCGGAGAAATTACTGTTTGTGCATTTACAATATTCATTGATTTTTGCCATTGAAAAACGTCCAGAAATGATTGAAGCTACTGACTGAATGAAAGGAGCTGGCATCTCACTCTCTTTGAATCTTCTTTATCATGCTAAGAGGAGCAGGAAAAAGTAAAAAATTTCAGAATTGCACCTTGCAATGCGGAGAAATTACTGTTTGTGCATTTACAATATTCAATGATTTTTGCCATTGAAAAACGTCCAGAAATTATTGAAGCTACTGACTGAACGAAAGGAGCTGGCATCTCACTCTCTTTGAATCTTCTTTATCATGCTAAGAGGAGCAGGAAAAAGCAAAAAATTTCAGAATTGCACCTTGCAATGCGGAGAAATTACTGTTTGTGCATTTACAATATTCATTGATTTTTGCCATTGAAAAACATCATGTTATTCATATACCAGAAATGTTTGAAGCTACTGACTGAATGAAAGGAGCTGGCATCTCACTCTCTTTGAATCTTCTTCATAATGCTAAGAGGAGCAGGAAAAAGCAAAAAATTTCAGAATTGCACCTTGCAATGCGGAGAAATTACTGTTTGTGCATTTACAATATTCATTGATTTTTGCCATTGAAAAACATCCAGAAATGATTGAAGCTACAGACTGAATGAAAGGAGCTGGCATCTCACTCTCTTTCAATCTTCTTTATCATGCTAAGAGGAGCAGGAAAAAGCAAAAAATTTCAGAATTGCACCTTGCAATGCGGATAAATTACTGTTTGTGCATTTACAATATTCATTGATTTTTGCCATTGAAAAACATCATGTTATTCATATACCAGAAATGATTGAAGCTACTGACTGAATGAAAGGAGCTGGCATCTCACTCTCTTTGAATCTTCTTTATCATGCTAAGAGGAGCAGGAAAAAGCAAAAAATTTCAGAATTGCACCTTGCAATGCGGAGAAATTACTGTTTGTGCATTTACAATATTCATTGATTTTTGCCATTGAAAAACATCATGTTATTCATATACCAGAAATGTTTGAAGCTACTGACTGAATGAAAGGAGCTGGCATCTCACTCTCTTTCAATCTTCTTTATCATGCTAAGAGGAGCAGGAAAAAGCAAAAAATTTCAGAATTGCACCTTGCAATGCGGATAAATTACTGTTTGTGCATTTACAATATTCATTGATTTTTGCCATTGAAAAACATCATGTTATTCATAAACCAGAAATGATTGAAGCTACTGACTGAATGAAAGGAGCTGGCATCTCACTCTCTTTGAATCTTCTTTATCATGCTAAGAGGAGCAGGAAAAAGCAAAAAATTTCAGAATTGCACCTTGCAATGCGGAGAAATTACTGTTTGTGCATTTACAATATTCATTGATTTTTGCCATTGAAAAACATCATGTTATTCATATACCAGAAATGATTGAAGCTACTGACTGAATGAAAGGAGCTGGCATCTCACTCTCTTTGAATCTTCTTTATCATGCTAAGAGGAGCAGGAAAAAGCAAAAAATTTCAGAATTGCACCTTGCAATGCGGAGAAATTACTGTTTGTGCATTTACAATATTCATTGATTTTTGCAATTGAAAAACGTCCAGAAATGATTGAAGCTACTGACTGAATGAAAGGAGCTGGCATCTCACTCTCTTTGAATCTTCTTTATCATGCTAAGAGGAGCAGGAAAAAGCAAAAAATTTCAGAATTGCACCTTGCAATGCGGAGAAATTACTGTTTGTGCATTTACAATATTCATTGATTTTTGCCATTGAAAAACATCATGTTATTCATATACCAGAAATGTTTGAAGCTACTGACTGAATGAAAGGAGCTGGCATCTCACTCTCTTTGAATCTTCTTTATCATGCTAAGAGGAGCAGGAAAAAGCAAAAAATTTCAGAATTGCACCTTGCAATGCGGAGAAATTACTGTTTGTGCATTTACAATATTCATTGATTTTTGCCATTGAAAAACATCATGTTATTCATATACCAGATATGTTTGAAGCTACTGACTGAATGAAAGGAGCTGGCATCTCACTCTCTTTCAATCTTCTTTATCATGCTAAGAGGAGCAGGAAAAAGCAAAAAATTTCAGAATTGCACCTTGCAATGCGGATAAATTACTGTTTGTGCATTTACAATATTCATTGATTTTTGCCATTGAAAAACATCATGTTATTCATAAACCAGAAATGATTGAAGCTACTGACTGAATGAAAGGAGCTGGCATCTCACTCTCTTTGAATCTTCTTTATCATGCTAAGAGGAGCAGGAAAAAGCAAAAAATTTCAGAATTGCACCTTGCAATGCGGAGAAATTACAGTTTGTGCATTTACAATATTCATTGATTTTTGCCATTGAAAAACATCATGTTATTCATATACCAGAAATGATTGAAGCTACTGACTGAATGAAAGGAGCTGGCATCTCACTTTCTTTGAATCTTCTTTATCATGCTAAGAGGAGCAGGAAAAAGCAAAAAATTTCAGAATTGCACCTTGCAATGCGGAGAAATTACTGTTTGTGCATTTACAATATTCATTGATTTTTGCAATTGAAAAACGCCCAGAAATGATTGAAGCTACTGACTGAATGAAAGGAGCTGGCATCTCACTCTCTTTGAATCTTCTTTATCATGCTAAGAGGAGCAGGAAAAAGCAAAAAATTTCAGAATTGCACCTTGCAATGCGGAGAAATTACTGTTTGTGCATTTACAATATTCATTGATTTTTGCCATTGAAAAACATCATGTTATTCATATACCAGAAATGTTTGAAGCTACTGACTGAATGAAAGGAGCTGGCATCTCACTCTCTTTGAATCTTCTTTATCATGCTAAGAGGAGCAGGAAAAAGCAAAAAATTTCAGAATTGCACCTTGCAATGCGGAGAAATTACTGTTTGTGCATTTACAATATTCATTGATTTTTGCCATTGAAAAACGTCCAGAAATGATTGAAGCTACTGACTGAATGAAAGGAGCTGACATCTCACTCTCTTTGAATCTTGTTTATCATGCTAAGAGGAGCAGGAAAAAGCAAAAAATTTCAGAATTGCACCTTGCAATGCGGAGAAATTACTGTTTGTGCATTTACAATATTCATTGATTTTTGCCATTGAAAAATGTCCAGAAATGATTGAAACTACTGACTGAATGAAAGGAGCTGGCATCTCACTCTCTTTGAAACTTCTTTATCATGCTAAGAGGAGCAGGAAAAAGCAAAAAATTTCAGAATTGCACCTTGCAATGCGGAGAAATTACTGTTTGTGCATTTACAATATTCATTGATTTTTGCCATTGAAAAACGTCCAGAAATGATTGAAGCTACTGACTGAATGAAAGGAGCTGGCATCTCACTCTCTTTGAATCTTCTTTATCATGCTAAGAGGAGCAGGAAAAAGTAAAAAATTTCAGAATTGCACCTTGCAATGCGGAGAAATTACTGTTTGTGCATTTACAATATTCAATGATTTTTGCCATTGAAAAACGTCCAGAAATTATTGAAGCTACTGACTGAACGAAAGGAGCTGGCATCTCACTCTCTTTGAATCTTCTTTATCATGCTAAGAGGAGCAGGAAAAAGCAAAAAATTTCAGAATTGCACCTTGCAATGCGGAGAAATTACTGTTTGTGCATTTACAATATTCATTGATTTTTGCCATTGAAAAACATCATGTTATTCATATACCAGAAATGTTTGAAGCTACTGACTGAATGAAAGGAGCTGGCATCTCACTCTCTTTGAATCTTCTTCATAATGCTAAGAGGAGCAGGAAAAAGCAAAAAATTTCAGAATTGCACCTTGCAATGCGGAGAAATTACTGTTTGTGCATTTACAATATTCATTGATTTTTGCCATTGAAAAACATCCAGAAATGATTGAAGCTACAGACTGAATGAAAGGAGCTGGCATCTCACTCTCTTTGATTCTTCTTTATCATGCTAAGAGGAGCAGGAAAAAGCAAAAAATTTCAGAATTGCACCTTGCAATGCGGAGAAATTACTGTTTGTGCATTTACAATATTCATTGATTTTTGCCATTGAAAAACATCATGTTATTCATATACCAGAAATGTTTGAAGCTACTGACTGAATGAAAGGAGCTGGCATCTCACTCTCTTTCAATCTTCTTTATCATGCTAAGAGGAGCAGGAAAAAGCAAAAAATTTCAGAATTGCACCTTGCAATGCGGATAAATTACTGTTTGTGCATTTACAATATTCATTGATTTTTGCCATTGAAAAACATCATGTTATTCATATACCAGAAATGATTGAAGCTACTGACTGAATGAAAGGAGCTGGCATCTCACTCTTTGAATCTTCTTTATCATGCTAAGAGGAGCAGGAAAAAGCAAAAAATTTCAGAATTGCACCTTGCAATGCGGAGAAATTACTGTTTGTGCATTTACAATATTCATTGATTTTTGCCATTGAAAAACATCATGTTATTCATATACCAGAAATGATTGAAGCTACTGACTGAATGAAAGGAGCTGGCATCTCACTCTCTTTGAATCTTCTTTATCATGCTAAGAGGAGCAGGAAAAAGCAAAAAATTTCAGAATTGCACCTTGCAATGCGGAGAAATTACTGTTTGTGCATTTACAATATTCAATGATTTTTGCCATTGAAAAACGTCCAGAAATTATTGAAGCTACTGACTGAACGAAAGGAGCTGGCATCTCACTCTCTTTGAGTCTTCTTTATCATGCTAAGAGGAGCAGGAAAAAGCAAAAAATTTCAGAATTGCACCTTGCAATGCGGAGAAATTACTGTTTGTGCATTTACAATATTCATTGATTTTTGCCATTGAAAAACATCATGTTATTCATATACCAGAAATGTTTGAAGCTACTGACTGAATGAAAGGAGCTGGCATCTCACTCTCTTTGAATCTTCTTCATAATGCTAAGAGGAGCAGGAAAAAGCAAAAAATTTCAGAATTGCACCTTGCAATGCGGAGAAATTACTGTTTGTGCATTTACAATATTCATTGATTTTTGCCATTGAAAAACATCCAGAAATGATTGAAGCTACTGACTGAATGAAAGGAGCTGGCATCTCACTCTCTTTGAATCTTCTTTATCATGCTAAGAGGAGCAGGAAAAAGCAAAAAATTTCAGAATTGCACCTTGCAATGCGGAGAAATTACTGTTTGTGCATTTACAATATTCATTGATTTTTGCCATTGAAAAACATCATGTTATTCATATACCAGAAATGTTTGAAGCTACTGACTGAATGAAAGGAGCTGGCATCTCACTCTCTTTGAATCTTCTTCATAATGCTAAGAGGAGCAGGAAAAAGCAAAAAATTTCAGAATTGCACCTTGCAATGCGGAGAAATTACTGTTTGTGCATTTACAATATTCATTGATTTTTGCCATTGAAAAACATCCAGAAATGATTGAAGCTACAGACTGAATGAAAGGAGCTGGCATCTCACTCTCTTTGATTCTTCTTTATCATGCTAAGAGGAGCAGGAAAAAGCAAAAAATTTCAGAATTGCACCTTGCAATGCGGAGAAATTACTGTTTGTGCATTTACAATATTCATTGATTTTTGCCATTGAAAAACATCATGTTATTCATATACCAGAAATGTTTGAAGCTACTGACTGAATGAAAGGAGCTGGCATCTCACTCTCTTTCAATCTTCTTTATCATGCTAAGAGGAGCAGGAAAAAGCAAAAAATTTCAGAATTGCACCTTGCAATGCGGATAAATTACTGTTTGTGCATTTACAATATTCATTGATTTTTGCCATTGAAAAACATCATGTTATTCATATACCAGAAATGATTGAAGCTACTGACTGAATGAAAGGAGCTGGCATCTCACTCTCTTTGAATCTTCTTTATCATGCTAAGAGGAGCAGGAAAAAGCAAAAAATTTCAGAATTGCACCTTGCAATGCGGAGAAATTACTGTTTGTGCATTTACAATATTCATTGATTTTTGCCATTGAAAAACATCATGTTATTCATATACCAGAAATGATTGAAGCTACTGACTGAATGAAAGGAGCTGGCATCTCACTCTCTTTGAATCTTCTTTATCATGCTAAGAGGAGCAGGAAAAAGCAAAAAATTTCAGAATTGCACCTTGCAATGCGGAGAAATTACTGTTTGTGCATTTACAATATTCAATGATTTTTGCCATTGAAAAACGTCCAGAAATTATTGAAGCTACTGACTGAACGAAAGGAGCTGGCATCTCACTCTCTTTGAATCTTCTTTATCATGCTAAGAGGAGCAGGAAAAAGCAAAAAATTTCAGAATTGCACCTTGCAATGCGGAGAAATTACTGTTTGTGCATTTACAATATTCATTGATTTTTGCCATTGAAAAACATCATGTTATTCATATACCAGAAATGTTTGAAGCTACTGACTGAATGAAAGGAGCTGGCATCTCACTCTCTTTGAATCTTCTTCATAATGCTAAGAGGAGCAGGAAAAAGCAAAAAATTTCAGAATTGCACCTTGCAATGTGGAGAAATTACTGTTTGTGCATTTACAATATTCATTGATTTTTGCCATTGAAAAACATCCAGAAATGATTGAAGCTACTGACTGAATGAAAGGAGCTGGCATCTCACTCTCTTTGAATCTTCTTTATCATGCTAAGAGGAGCAGGAAAAAGCAAAAAATTTCAGAATTGCACCTTGCAATGCGGAGAAATTACTGTTTGTGCATTTACAAAATTCATTGATTTTTGCCATTGAAAAACATCATGTTATTCATATACTAGAAATGACTGAAGCTACTGACTGAATGAAAGGAGCTGGCATCTCACTCTCTTTGAATCTTCTTTATCATGCTAAGAGGAGCAGGAAAAAGCAAAAAATTTCAGAATTGCACCTTGCAATGCGGAGAAATTACTGTTTGTGCATTTACAATATTCATTGATTTTTGCCATTGAAAAACATCATGTTATTCATATACCAGAAATGATTGAAGCTACTGACTGAATGAAAGGAGCTGGCATCTCACTCTCTTTGAATCTTCTTTATCATGCTAAGAGGAGCAGGAAAAAGCAAAAAATTTCAGAATTGCACCTTGCAATGCGGAGAAATTACTGTTTGTGCATTTACAATATTCATTGATTTTTGCCATTGAAAAACATCATGTTATTCATATACCAGAAATGTTTGAAGCTACTGACTGAATGAAAGGAGCTGGCATCTCACTCTCTTTCAATCTTCTTTATCATGCTAAGAGGAGCAGGAAAAAGCAAAAAATTTCAGAATTGCACCTTGCAATGCGGATAAATTACTGTTTGTGCATTTACAATATTCATTGATTTTTGCCATTGAAAAACATCATGTTATTCATAAACCAGAAATGATTGAAGCTACTGACTGAATGAAAGGAGCTGGCATCTCACTCTCTTTGAATCTTCTTTATCATGCTAAGAGGAGCAGGAAAAAGCAAAAAATTTCAGAATTGCACCTTGCAATGCGGAGAAATTACTGTTTGTGCATTTACAATATTCATTGATTTTTGCCATTGAAAAACATCATGTTATTCATATACCAGAAATGATTGAAGCTACTGACTGAATGAAAGGAGCTGGCATCTCACTCTCTTTGAATCTTCTTTATCATGCTAAGAGGAGCAGGAAAAAGCAAAAAATTTCAGAATTGCACCTTGCAATGCGGAGAAATTACTGTTTGTGCATTTACAATATTCATTGATTTTTGCAATTGAAAAACGTCCAGAAATGATTGAAGCTACTGACTGAATGAAAGGAGCTGGCATCTCACTCTCTTTGAATCTTCTTTATCATGCTAAGAGGAGCAGGAAAAAGCAAAAAATTTCAGAATTGCACCTTGCAATGCGGAGAAATTACTGTTTGTGCATTTACAATATTCATTGATTTTTGCCATTGAAAAACATCATGTTATTCATATACCAGAAATGTTTGAAGCTACTGACTGAATGAAAGGAGCTGGCATCTCACTCTCTTTGAATCTTCTTTATCATGCTAAGAGGAGCAGGAAAAAGCAAAAAATTTCAGAATTGCACCTTGCAATGCGGAGAAATTACTGTTTGTGCATTTACAATATTCATTGATTTTTGCCATTGAAAAACATCATGTTATTCATATACCAGAAATGTTTGAAGCTACTGACTGAATGAAAGGAGCTGGCATCTCACTCTCTTTCAATCTTCTTTATCATGCTAAGAGGAGCAGGAAAAAGCAAAAAATTTCAGAATTGCACCTTGCAATGCGGATAAATTACTGTTTGTGCATTTACAATATTCATTGATTTTTGCCATTGAAAAACATCATGTTATTCATAAACCAGAAATGATTGAAGCTACTGACTGAATGAAAGGAGCTGGCATCTCACTCTCTTTGAATCTTCTTTATCATGCTAAGAGGAGCAGGAAAAAGCAAAAAATTTCAGAATTGCACCTTGCAATGCGGAGAAATTACAGTTTGTGCATTTACAATATTCATTGATTTTTGCCATTGAAAAACATCATGTTATTCATATACCAGAAATGATTGAAGCTACTGACTGAATGAAAGGAGCTGGCATCTCACTTTCTTTGAATCTTCTTTATCATGCTAAGAGGAGCAGGAAAAAGCAAAAAATTTCAGAATTGCACCTTGCAATGCGGAGAAATTACTGTTTGTGCATTTACAATATTCATTGATTTTTGCAATTGAAAAACGTCCAGAAATGATTGAAGCTACTGACTGAATGAAAGGAGCTGGCATCTCACTCTCTTTGAATCTTCTTTATCATGCTAAGAGGAGCAGGAAAAAGCAAAAAATTTCAGAATTGCACCTTGCAATGCGGAGAAATTACTGTTTGTGCATTTACAATATTCATTGATTTTTGCCATTGAAAAACATCATGTTATTCATATACCAGAAATGTTTGAAGCTACTGACTGAATGAAAGGAGCTGGCATCTCACTCTCTTTGAATCTTCTTTATCATGCTAAGAGGAGCAGGAAAAAGCAAAAAATTTCAGAATTGCACCTTGCAATGCGGAGAAATTACTGTTTGTGCATTTACAATATTCATTGATTTTTGCCATTGAAAAACGTCCAGAAATGATTGAAGCTACTGACTGAATGAAAGGAGCTGACATCTCACTCTCTTTGAATCTTGTTTATCATGCTAAGAGGAGCAGGAAAAAGCAAAAAATTTCAGAATTGCACCTTGCAATGCGGAGAAATTACTGTTTGTGCATTTACAATATTCATTGATTTTTGCCATTGAAAAATGTCCAGAAATGATTGAAGCTACTGACTGAATGAAAGGAGCTGGCATCTCACTCTCTTTGAATCTTCTTTATCATGCTAAGAGGAGCAGGAAAAAGTAAAAAATTTCAGAATTGCACCTTGCAATGCGGAGAAATTACTGTTTGTGCATTTACAATATTCAATGATTTTTGCCATTGAAAAACGTCCAGAAATTATTGAAGCTACTGACTGAACGAAAGGAGCTGGCATCTCACTCTCTTTGAATCTTCTTTATCATGCTAAGAGGAGCAGGAAAAAGCAAAAAATTTCAGAATTGCACCTTGCAATGCGGAGAAATTACTGTTTGTGCATTTACAATATTCATTGATTTTTGCCATTGAAAAACATCATGTTATTCATATACCAGAAATGTTTGAAGCTACTGACTGAATGAAAGGAGCTGGCATCTCACTCTCTTTGAATCTTCTTCATAATGCTAAGAGGAGCAGGAAAAAGCAAAAAATTTCAGAATTGCACCTTGCAATGCGGAGAAATTACTGTTTGTGCATTTACAATATTCATTGATTTTTGCCATTGAAAAACATCCAGAAATGATTGAAGCTACAGACTGAATGAAAGGAGCTGGCATCTCACTCTCTTTGATTCTTCTTTATCATGCTAAGAGGAGCAGGAAAAAGCAAAAAATTTCAGAATTGCACCTTGCAATGCGGAGAAATTACTGTTTGTGCATTTACAATATTCATTGATTTTTGCCATTGAAAAACATCATGTTATTCATATACCAGAAATGTTTGAAGCTACTGACTGAATGAAAGGAGCTGGCATCTCACTCTCTTTCAATCTTCTTTATCATGCTAAGAGGAGCAGGAAAAAGCAAAAAATTTCAGAATTGCACCTTGCAATGCGGATAAATTACTGTTTGTGCATTTACAATATTCATTGATTTTTGCCATTGAAAAACATCATGTTATTCATATACCAGAAATGATTGAAGCTACTGACTGAATGAAAGGAGCTGGCATCTCACTCTTTGAATCTTCTTTATCATGCTAAGAGGAGCAGGAAAAAGCAAAAAATTTCAGAATTGCACCTTGCAATGCGGAGAAATTACTGTTTGTGCATTTACAATATTCATTGATTTTTGCCATTGAAAAACATCATGTTATTCATATACCAGAAATGATTGAAGCTACTGACTGAATGAAAGGAGCTGGCATCTCACTCTCTTTGAATCTTCTTTATCATGCTAAGAGGAGCAGGAAAAAGCAAAAAATTTCAGAATTGCACCTTGCAATGCGGAGAAATTACTGTTTGTGCATTTACAATATTCAATGATTTTTGCCATTGAAAAACGTCCAGAAATTATTGAAGCTACTGACTGAACGAAAGGAGCTGGCATCTCACTCTCTTTGAATCTTCTTTATCATGCTAAGAGGAGCAGGAAAAAGCAAAAAATTTCAGAATTGCACCTTGCAATGCGGAGAAATTACTGTTTGTGCATTTACAATATTCATTGATTTTTGCCATTGAAAAACATCATGTTATTCATATACCAGAAATGTTTGAAGCTACTGACTGAATGAAAGGAGCTGGCATCTCACTCTCTTTGAATCTTCTTCATAATGCTAAGAGGAGCAGGAAAAAGCAAAAAATTTCAGAATTGCACCTTGCAATGCGGAGAAATTACTGTTTGTGCATTTACAATATTCATTGATTTTTGCCATTGAAAAACATCCAGAAATGATTGAAGCTACTGACTGAATGAAAGGAGCTGGCATCTCACTCTCTTTGAATCTTCTTTATCATGCTAAGAGGAGCAGGAAAAAGCAAAAAATTTCAGAATTGCACCTTGCAATGCGGAGAAATTACTGTTTGTGCATTTACAATATTCATTGATTTTTGCCATTGAAAAACATCATGTTATTCATATACCAGAAATGTTTGAAGCTACTGACTGAATGAAAGGAGCTGGCATCTCACTCTCTTTGAATCTTCTTCATAATGCTAAGAGGAGCAGGAAAAAGCAAAAAATTTCAGAATTGCACCTTGCAATGCGGAGAAATTACTGTTTGTGCATTTACAATATTCATTGATTTTTGCCATTGAAAAACATCCAGAAATGATTGAAGCTACAGACTGAATGAAAGGAGCTGGCATCTCACTCTCTTTGATTCTTCTTTATCATGCTAAGAGGAGCAGGAAAAAGCAAAAAATTTCAGAATTGCACCTTGCAATGCGGAGAAATTACTGTTTGTGCATTTACAATATTCATTGATTTTTGCCATTGAAAAACATCATGTTATTCATATACCAGAAATGTTTGAAGCTACTGACTGAATGAAAGGAGCTGGCATCTCACTCTCTTTGAATCTTCTTCATAATGCTAAGAGGAGCAGGAAAAAGCAAAAAATTTCAGAATTGCACCTTGCAATGCGGAGAAATTACTGTTTGTGCATTTACAATATTCATTGATTTTTGCCATTGAAAAACATCCAGAAATGATTGAAGCTACTGACTGAATGAAAGGAGCTGGCATCTCACTCTCTTTGATTCTTCTTTATCATGCTAAGAGGAGCAGGAAAAAGCAAAAAATTTCAGAATTGCACCTTGCAATGCGGAGAAATTACTGTTTGTGCATTTACAATATTCATTGATTTTTGCCATTGAAAAACATCATGTTATTCATATACCAGAAATGTTTGAAGCTACTGACTGAATGAAAGGAGCTGGCATCTCACTCTCTTTCAATCTTCTTTATCATGCTAAGAGGAGCAGGAAAAAGCAAAAAATTTCAGAATTGCACCTTGCAATGCGGATAAATTACTGTTTGTGCATTTACAATATTCATTGATTTTTGCCATTGAAAAACATCATGTTATTCATATACCAGAAATGATTGAAGCTACTGACTGAATGAAAGGAGCTGGCATCTCACTCTCTTTGAATCTTCTTTATCATGCTAAGAGGAGCAGGAAAAAGCAAAAAATTTCAGAATTGCACCTTGCAATGCGGAGAAATTACTGTTTGTGCATTTACAATATTCATTGATTTTTGCCATTGAAAAACATCATGTTATTCATATACCAGAAATGATTGAAGCTACTGACTGAATGAAAGGAGCTGGCATCTCACTCTCTTTGAATCTTCTTTATCATGCTAAGAGGAGCAGGAAAAAGCAAAAAATTTCAGAATTGCACCTTGCAATGCGGAGAAATTACTGTTTGTGCATTTACAATATTCAATGATTTTTGCCATTGAAAAACGTCCAGAAATTATTGAAGCTACTGACTGAACGAAAGGAGCTGGCATCTCACTCTCTTTGAATCTTCTTTATCATGCTAAGAGGAGCAGGAAAAAGCAAAAAATTTCAGAATTGCACCTTGCAATGCGGAGAAATTACTGTTTGTGCATTTACAATATTCATTGATTTTTGCCATTGAAAAACATCATGTTATTCATATACCAGAAATGTTTGAAGCTACTGACTGAATGAAAGGAGCTGGCATCTCACTCTCTTTGAATCTTCTTCATAATGCTAAGAGGAGCAGGAAAAAGCAAAAAATTTCAGAATTGCACCTTGCAATGTGGAGAAATTACTGTTTGTGCATTTACAATATTCATTGATTTTTGCCATTGAAAAACATCCAGAAATGATTGAAGCTACTGACTGAATGAAAGGAGCTGGCATCTCACTCTCTTTGAATCTTCTTTATCATGCTAAGAGGAGCAGGAAAAAGCAAAAAATTTCAGAATTGCACCTTGCAATGCGGAGAAATTACTGTTTGTGCATTTACAAAATTCATTGATTTTTGCCATTGAAAAACATCATGTTATTCATATACTAGAAATGACTGAAGCTACTGACTGAATGAAAGGAGCTGGCATCTCACTCTCTTTGAATCTTCTTTATCATGCTAAGAGGAGCAGGAAAAAGCAAAAAATTTCAGAATTGCACCTTGCAATGCGGAGAAATTACTGTTTGTGCATTTACAATATTCATTGATTTTTGCCATTGAAAAACGTCCAGAAATGATTGAAGCTACTGACTGAATGAAAGGAGCTGGCATCTCACTCTCTTTGAATCTTCTTTATCATGCTAAGAGGAGCAGGAAAAAGCAAAAAATTTCAGAATTGCACCTTGCAATGCGGAGAAATTACTGTTTGTGCATTTACAATATTCATTGATTTTTGCCATTGAAAAACATCATGTTATTCATATACCAGAAATGTTTGAAGCTACTGACTGAATGAAAGGAGCTGGCATCTCACTCTCTTTCAA
Source organism: Phyllobates terribilis (assembly GCF_046119375.1). Classification (NCBI taxonomy): domain Eukaryota; kingdom Metazoa; phylum Chordata; class Amphibia; order Anura; family Dendrobatidae; genus Phyllobates; species Phyllobates terribilis. The sequence goes on from NW_027364705.1 coordinate 125,284, forward strand.
TCTTCTTTATCATGCTAAGAGGAGCAGGAAAAAGCAAAAAATTTCAGAATTGCACCTTGCAATGCGGATAAATTACTGTTTGTGCATTTACAATATTCATTGATTTTTGCCATTGAAAAACATCATGTTATTCATAAACCAGAAATGATTGAAGCTACTGACTGAATGAAAGGAGCTGGCATCTCACTCTCTTTGAATCTTCTTTATCATGCTAAGAGGAGCAGTAAAAAGCAAAAAATTTCAGAATTGCACCTTGCAATGCGGAGAAATTACTGTTTGTGCATTTACAATATTCATTGATTTTTGCCATTGAAAAACATCATGTTATTCATATACCAGAAATGATTGAAGCTACTGACTGAATGAAAGGAGCTGGCATCTCACTCTCTTTGAATCTTCTTTATCATGCTAAGAGGAGCAGGAAAAAGCAAAAAATTTCAGAATTGCACCTTGCAATGCGGAGAAATTACTGTTTGTGCATTTACAATATTCATTGATTTTTGCAATTGAAAAACGTCCAGAAATGATTGAAGCTACTGACTGAATGAAAGGAGCTGGCATCTCACTCTCTTTGAATCTTCTTTATCATGCTAAGAGGAGCAGGAAAAAGCAAAAAATTTCAGAATTGCACCTTGCAATGCGGAGAAATTACTGTTTGTGCATTTACAATATTCATTGATTTTTGCCATTGAAAAACATCATGTTATTCATATACCAGAAATGTTTGAAGCTACTGACTGAATGAAAGGAGCTGGCATCTCACTCTCTTTGAATCTTCTTTATCATGCTAAGAGGAGCAGGAAAAAGCAAAAAATTTCAGAATTGCACCTTGCAATGCGGAGAAATTACTGTTTGTGCATTTACAATATTCATTGATTTTTGCCATTGAAAAACGTCCAGAAATGATTGAAGCTACTGACTGAATGAAAGGAGCTGACATCTCACTCTCTTTGAATCTTGTTTATCATGCTAAGAGGAGCAGGAAAAAGCAAAAAATTTCAGAATTGCACCTTGCAATGCGGAGAAATTACTGTTTGTGCATTTACAATATTCATTGATTTTTGCCATTGAAAAACATCATGTTATTCATATACCAGAAATGTTTGAAGCTACTGACTGAATGAAAGGAGCTGGCATCTCACTCTCTTTGAATCTTCTTTATCATGCTAAGAGGAGCAGGAAAAAGCAAAAAATTTCAGAATTGCACCTTGCAATGCGGAGAAATTACTGTTTGTGCATTTACAATATTCATTGATTTTTGCCATTGAAAAACGTCCAGAAATGATTGAAGCTACTGACTGAATGAAAGGAGCTGACATCTCACTCTCTTTGAATCTTGTTTATCATGCTAAGAGGAGCAGGAAAAAGCAAAAAATTTCAGAATTGCACCTTGCAATGCGGAGAAATTACTGTTTGTGCATTTACAATATTCATTGATTTTTGCCATTGAAAAATGTCCAGAAATGATTGAAGCTACTGACTGAATGAAAGGAGCTGGCATCTCACTCTCTTTGAATCTTCTTTATCATGCTAAGAGGAGCAGGAAAAAGTAAAAAATTTCAGAATTGCACCTTGCAATGCGGAGAAATTACTGTTTGTGCATTTACAATATTCAATGATTTTTGCCATTGAAAAACGTCCAGAAATTATTGAAGCTACTGACTGAACGAAAGGAGCTGGCATCTCACTCTCTTTGAATCTTCTTTATCATGCTAAGAGGAGCAGGAAAAAGCAAAAAATTTCAGAATTGCACCTTGCAATGCGGAGAAATTACTGTTTGTGCATTTACAATATTCATTGATTTTTGCCATTGAAAAACATCATGTTATTCATATACCAGAAATGTTTGAAGCTACTGACTGAATGAAAGGAGCTGGCATCTCACTCTCTTTGAATCTTCTTCATAATGCTAAGAGGAGCAGGAAAAAGCAAAAAATTTCAGAATTGCACCTTGCAATGCGGAGAAATTACTGTTTGTGCATTTACAATATTCATTGATTTTTGCCATTGAAAAACATCCAGAAATGATTGAAGCTACAGACTGAATGAAAGGAGCTGGCATCTCACTCTCTTTGATTCTTCTTTATCATGCTAAGAGGAGCAGGAAAAAGCAAAAAATTTCAGAATTGCACCTTGCAATGCGGAGAAATTACTGTTTGTGCATCATGTTATTGCACAAACAGTAATTTCTCCGCATTGCAAGGTGCAATTCTGAAATTTTTTGCTTTTTCCTGCTCCTCTTAGCATGGTAAAGAAGATTCAAAGAGAGTGAGATAACAGCTCCTTTCATTCAGTCAGTAGCTTCAATCATTTCTGGACGTTTTTCAATGGCAAAAATCAATGAATATTGTAAATGCACAAACAGTAATTTCTCCGCATTGCAAGGTGCAATTCTGAAATTTTTTGCTTTTTCCTGCTCCTCTTAGCATGATAAAGAAGATTCAAAGAGAGTGAGATGCCAGCTCCTTTCATTCAGTCAGTAGCTTCAATCATTTCTGGACGTTTTTCAATTGCAAAAATCAATGAATATTGTAAATGCACAAACAGTAATTTCTCCGCATTGCAAGGTGCAATTCTGAAATTTTTTGCTTTTTCCTGCTCCTCTTAGCATGATAAAGAAGATTCAAAGAGAGTGACATGCCAGCTACTTTCATTCAGTCAGTAGCTTCAATCATTTCTGGTATATGAATAACATGATGTTTTTCAATGGCAAAAATCAATGAATATTGTAAATGCACAAACAGTAATTTCTCCGCATTGCAAGGTGCAATTCTGAAATTTTTTGCTTTATCCTGCTCCTCTTAGCATGATAAAGAAGATTCAAAGAGAGTGAGATGCCAGCTCCTTTCATTCAGTCAGTAGCTTCAATCATTTCTGGTATATGAATAACATGATGTTTTTCAATGGCAAAAATCAATGAATATTGTAAATGCACAAACAGTAATTTATCCGCATTGCAAGGTGCAATTCTGAAATTTTTTGCTTTTTCCTGCTCCTCTTAGCATGATAAAGAAGATTCAAAGAGAGTGAGATGCCAGCTCCTTTCATTCAGTCAGTAGCTTCAAACATTTCTGGTATATGAATAACATGATGTTTTTCAATGGCAAAAATCAATGAATATTGTAAATGCACAAACAGTAATTTCTCCGCATTGCAAGGTGCAATTCTGAAATTTTTTGCTTTTTCCTGCTCCTCTTAGCATGATAAAGAAGATTCAAAGAGAGTGAGATGCCAGCTCCTTTCATTCAGTCAGTAGCTTCAATCATTTCTGGACGTTTTTCAATGGCAAAAATCAATGAATATTGTAAATGCACAAACAGTAATTTCTCCGCATTGCAAGGTGCAATTCTGAAATTTTTTGCTTTTTCCTGCTCCTCTTAGCATGATAAAGAAGATTCAAAGAGAGTGAGATGCCAGCTCCTTTCATTCAGTCAGTAGCTTCAAACATTTCTGGTATATGAATAACATGATGTTTTTCAATGGCAAAAATCAATGAATATTGTAAATGCACAAACAGTAATTTCTCCGCATTGCAAGGTGCAATTCTGAAATTTTTTGCTTTTTCCTGCTCCTCTTAGCATGATAAAGAAGATTCAAAGAGAGTGAGATGCCAGCTCCTTTCATTCAGTCAGTAGCTTCAATCATTTCTGGACGTTTTTCAATGGCAAAAATCAATGAATATTGTAAATGCACAAACAGTAATTTCTCCGCATTGCAAGGTGCAATTCTGAAAATTTTTGCTTTTTCCTGCTCCTCTTAGCATGATAAAGTTTCAGAGAGTCAGATGCCAGCTCCTTTCATTCAGTCAGTAGCTTCAATCATTTCTGGACGTTTTTCAATGGCAAAAATCAATGAATATTGTAAATGCACAAACAGTAATTTCTCCGCATTGCAAGGTGCAATTCTGAAATTTTTTGCTTTTTCCTGCTCCTCTTAGCATGATAAAGAAGATTCAAAGAGAGTGACATGCCAGCTACTTTCATTCAGTCAGTAGCTTCAATCATTTCTGGTATATGAATAACATGATGTTTTTCAATGGCAAAAATCAATGAATATTGTAAATGCACAAACAGTAATTTCTCCGCATTGCAAGGTGCAATTCTGAAATTTTTTGCTTTATCCTGCTCCTCTTAGCATGATAAAGAAGATTCAAAGAGAGTGAGATGCCAGCTCCTTTCATTCAGTCAGTAGCTTCAATCATTTCTGGTATATGAATAACATGATGTTTTTCAATGGCAAAAATCAATGAATATTGTAAATGCACAAACAGTAATTTATCCGCATTGCAAGGTGCAATTCTGAAATTTTTTGCTTTTTCCTGCTCCTCTTAGCATGATAAAGAAGATTCAAAGAGAGTGAGATGCCAGCTCCTTTCATTCAGTCAGTAGCTTCAAACATTTCTGGTATATGAATAACATGATGTTTTTCAATGGCAAAAATCAATGAATATTGTAAATGCACAAACAGTAATTTCTCCGCATTGCAAGGTGCAATTCTGAAATTTTTTGCTTTTTCCTGCTCCTCTTAGCATGATAAAGAAGATTCAAAGAGAGTGAGATGCCAGCTCCTTTCATTCAGTCAGTAGCTTCAATCATTTCTGGACGTTTTTCAATGGCAAAAATCAATGAATATTGTAAATGCACAAACAGTAATTTCTCCGCATTGCAAGGTGCAATTCTGAAATTTTTTGCTTTTTCCTGCTCCTCTTAGCATGATAAAGAAGATTCAAAGAGAGTGAGATGCCAGCTCCTTTCATTCAGTCAGTAGCTTCAAACATTTCTGGTATATGAATAACATGATGTTTTTCAATGGCAAAAATCAATGAATATTGTAAATGCACAAACAGTAATTTCTCCGCATTGCAAGGTGCAATTCTGAAATTTTTTGCTTTTTCCTGCTCCTCTTAGCATGATAAAGAAGATTCAAAGAGAGTGAGATGCCAGCTCCTTTCATTCAGTCAGTAGCTTCAATCATTTCTGGACGTTTTTCAATGGCAAAAATCAATGAATATTGTAAATGCACAAACAGTAATTTCTCCGCATTGCAAGGTGCAATTCTGAAAATTTTTGCTTTTTCCTGCTCCTCTTAGCATGATAAAGAAGTTTCAGAGAGTGAGATGCCAGCTCCTTTCATTCAGTCAGTAGCTTCAATCATTTCTGGACGTTTTTCAATGGCAAAAATCAATGAATATTGTAAATGCACAAACAGTAATTTCTCCGCATTGCAAGGTGCAATTCTGAAATTTTTTGCTTTTTCCTGCTCCTCTTAGCATGATAAACAAGATTCAAAGAGAGTGAGATGCCAGCTCCTTTCATTCAGTCAGTAGCTTCAATCATTTCTGGACGTTTTTCAAAGGCAAAAATCAATGAATATTGTAAATGCACAAACAGTAATTTATCCGCATTGCAAGGTGCAATTCTGAAATTTTTTGCTTTTTCCTGCTCCTCTTAGCATGATAAAGAAGATTCAAAGAGAGTGAGATGCCAGCTCCTTTCATTCAGTCAGTAGCTTCAAACATTTCTGGTATATGAATAACATGATGTTTTTCAATGGCAAAAATCAATGAATATTGTAAATGCACAAACAGTAATTTCTCCGCATTGCAAGGTGCAATTCTGAAATTTTTTGCTTTTTCCTGCTCCTCTTAGCATGATAAAGAAGATTCAAAGAGAGTGAGATGCCAGCTCCTTTCATTCCGTCAGTAGCTTCAATCATTTCTGGACGTTTTTCAATGGCAAAAATCAATGAATATTGTAAATGCACAAACAGTAATTTCTCCGCATTGCAAGGTGCAATTCTGAAATTTTTTGCTTTTTCCTGCTCCTCTTAGCATTATGAAGAAGATTCAGAGTGAGATGCCAGCTCCTTTCATTCAGTCAGTAGCTTCAAACATTTCTGGTATATGAAAAACATGTTTTTCAATGGCAAAAATCAATGAATATTGTAAATGCACAAACAGTAATATCTCCACATTGCAAGGTGCAATTCTGAAATTTTTTGCTTTTTCCTGCTAATCCTAGCATGATAAAGAAGATTCAAAGAGAGTGAGATGCCAGCTCCTTTCATTCAGTCAGTAGCTTCAAACATTTCTGGTATATGAAAAACGTTTTTCAATGGCAAAAATCAATGAATATTGTAAATGCACAAACAGTAATATCTCCACATTGCACGGTGCAATTCTGAAATTTTTAGCTTTTTCCTGTTAATCCTAGCATGATAAAGAAGATTCAAAGAGAGTGAGATGCCAGCTCCTTTCATTCAGTCAGTAGCTTCAAACATTTCTGGTATATGAAAAACATGTTTTTCAATGGCAAAAATCAATGAATATTGTAAATGCACAAACAGTAATATCTCCACATTGCAAGGTGCAATTCTGAAATTTTTTGCTTTTTCCTGCTAATCCTAGCATGATAAAGAAGATTCAAAGAGAGTGAGATGCCAGCTCCTTTCATTCAGTCAGTAGCTTCAAACATTTCTGGTATATGAAAAACGTTTTTCAATGGCAAAAATCAATGAATATTGTAAATGCACAAACAGTAATATCTCCACATTGCAAGGTGCAATTCTGAAATTTTTTGCTTTTTCCTGTTAATCCTAGCATGATAAAGAAGATTCAAAGAGAGTGAGATGCCAGCTCCTTTCATTCAGTCAGTAGTTACAAACATTTCTGGTATATGAAAAACATGTTTTTCAATGGCAAAAATCAATGAATATTGTAAATGCACAAACAGTAATATCTCCGCATTGCAAGGTGCAATTCTGAAATTTTTTGCTTTTTCCTGCTAATCCTAGCATGATAAGGAAGATTCAAAGAGAGTGAGATGCCAGCTCCTTTCATTCAGTCAGTAGCTTCAATCATTTCTGGACGTTTTTCAATGGCAAAAATCAATGAATATTGTAAATGCACAAACAGTAATTTCTCCGCATTGCAAGGTGCAATTCTGAAATTTTTTGCTTTTTCCTGCTCCTCTTAGCATGATAAAGAAGATTCAAAGAGAGTGAGATGCCAGCTCCTTTCATTCAGTCAGTAGCTTCAAACATTTCTGGTATATGAATAACATGATGTTTTTCAATGGCAAAAATCAATGAATATTGTAAATGCACAAACAGTAATTTCTCCGCATTGCAAGGTGCAATTCTGAAATTTTTTGCTTTTTCCTGCTCCTCTTAGCATGATAAAGAAGATTCAAAGAGAGTGAGATGCCAGCTCCTTTCATTCAGTCAGTAGCTTCAATCATTTCTGGACGTTTTTCAATGGCAAAAATCAATGAATATTGTAAATGCACAAACAGTAATTTCTCCGCATTGCAAGGTGCAATTCTGAAAATTTTTGCTTTTTCCTGCTCCTCTTAGCATGATAAAGAAGTTTCAGAGAGTGAGATGCCAGCTCCTTTCATTCAGTCAGTAGCTTCAATCATTTCTGGACGTTTTTCAATGGCAAAAATCAATGAATATTGTAAATGCACAAACAGTAATTTCTCCGCATTGCAAGGTGCAATTCTGAAATTTTTTGCTTTTTCCTGCTCCTCTTAGCATGATAAACAAGATTCAAAGAGAGTGAGATGCCAGCTCCTTTCATTCAGTCAGTAGCTTCAATCATTTCTGGACGTTTTTCAATGGCAAAAATCAATGAATATTGTAAATGCACAAACAGTAATTTATCCGCATTGCAAGGTGCAATTCTGAAATTTTTTGCTTTTTCCTGCTCCTCTTAGCATGATAAAGAAGATTCAAAGAGAGTGAGATGCCAGCTCCTTTCATTCAGTCAGTAGCTTCAAACATTTCTGGTATATGAATAACATGATGTTTTTCAATGGCAAAAATCAATGAATATTGTAAATGCACAAACAGTAATTTCTCCGCATTGCAAGGTGCAATTCTGAAATTTTTTGCTTTTTCCTGCTCCTCTTAGCATGATAAAGAAGATTCAAAGAGAGTGAGATGCCAGCTCCTTTCATTCCGTCAGTAGCTTCAATCATTTCTGGACGTTTTTCAATGGCAAAAATCAATGAATATTGTAAATGCACAAACAGTAATTTCTCCGCATTGCAAGGTGCAATTCTGAAATTTTTTGCTTTTTCCTGCTCCTCTTAGCATTATGAAGAAGATTCAAAGAGAGTGAGATGCCAGCTCCTTTCATTCAGTCAGTAGCTTCAAACATTTCTGGTATATGAAAAACATGTTTTTCAATGGCAAAAATCAATGAATATTGTAAATGCACAAACAGTAATATCTCCACATTGCAAGGTGCAATTCTGAAATTTTTTGCTTTTTCCTGCTAATCCTAGCATGATAAAGAAGATTCAAAGAGAGTGAGATGCCAGCTCCTTTCATTCAGTCAGTAGCTTCAAACATTTCTGGTATATGAAAAACGTTTTTCAATGGCAAAAATCAATGAATATTGTAAATGCACAAACAGTAATATCTCCACATTGCAAGGTGCAATTCTGAAATTTTTTGCTTTATCCTGCTAATCCTAGCATGATAAAGAAGATTCAAAGAGAGTGAGATGCCAGCTCCTTTCATTCAGTCAGTAGCTTCAAACATTTCTGGTATATGAAAAACATGTTTTTCAATGGCAAAAATCAATGAATATTGTAAATGCACAAACAGTAATATCTCCACATTGCACGGTGCAATTCTGAAATTTTTAGCTTTTTCCTGTTAATCCTAGCATGATAAAGAAGATTCAAAGAGAGTGAGATGCCAGCTCCTTTCATTCAGTCAGTAGCTTCAAACATTTCTGGTATATGAAAAACGTTTTTCAATGGCAAAAATCAATGAATATTGTAAATGCACAAACAGTAATATCTCCACATTGCAAGGTGCAATTCTGAAATTTTTTGCTTTTTCCTGTTAATCCTAGCATGATAAAGAAGATTCAAAGAGAGTGAGATGCCAGCTCCTTTCATTCAGTCAGTAGTTACAAACATTTCTGGTATATGAAAAACATGTTTTTCAATGGCAAAAATCAATGAATATTGTAAATGCACAAACAGTAATATCTCCGCATTGCAAGGTGCAATTCTGAAATTTTTTGCTTTTTCCTGCTAATCCTAGCATGATAAGGAAGATTCAAAGAGAGTGAGATGCCAGCTCCTTTCATTCAGTCAGTAGCTTCAAACATTTCTGGTATATGAAAAACATGTTTTTCAATGGCAAAAATCAATGAATATTGTAAATGCACAAACAGTAATATCTCCACATTGCACGGTGCAATTCTGAAATTTTTAGCTTTTTCCTGTTAATCCTAGCATGATAAAGAAGATTCAAAGAGAGTGAGATGCCAGCTCCTTTCATTCAGTCAGTAGCTTCAAACATTTCTGGTATATGAAAAACATGTTTTTCAATGGCAAAAATCAATGAATATTGTAAATGCACAAACAGTAATATCTCCACATTGCACGGTGCAATTCTGAAATTTTTAGCTTTTTCCTGTTAATCCTAGCATGATAAAGAAGATTCAAAGAGAGTGAGATGCCAGCTCCTTTCATTCAGTCAGTAGCTTCAAACATTTCTGGTATATGAAAAACGTTTTTCAATGGCAAAAATCCATGAATATTGTAAATTCACAAACAGTAATATCTCCACATTGCAAGGTGCAATTCTGAAATTTTTTGCTTTTTCCTGTTAATCCTAGCATGATAAAGAAGATTCAAAGAGAGTGAGATGCCAGCTCCTTTCATTCAGTCAGTAGCTTCAAACATTTCTGGTATATGAAAAACATGTTTTTCAATGGCAAAAATCAATGAATATTGTAAATGCACAAACAGTAATATCTCCGCATTGCAAGGTGCAATTCTGAAATTTTTTGCTTTTTCCTGCTAATCCTAGCATGATAAAGAAGATTCAAAGAGAGTGAGATGCCAGCTCCTTTCATTCAGTCAGTAGCTTCAAACATTTCTGGTATATGAAAAACATGTTTTTCAATGGCAAAAATCAATGAATATTGTAAATGCACAAACAGTAATATCTCCACATTGCAAGGTGCAATTCTGAAATTTTTTGCTTTTTCCTGTTAATCCTAGCATGATAAAGAAGATTCAAAGAGAGTGAGATGCCAGCTCCTTTCATTCAGTCAGTAGCTTCAAACATTTCTGGTATATGAAAAACATGTTTTTCAATGGCAAAAATCAATGAATATTGTAAATGCACAAACAGTAATATCTCCACATTGCAAGGTGCAATTCTGAAATTTTTTGCTTTTTCCTGCTAATCCTAGCATGATAAAGAAGATTCAAAGAGAGTGAGATGCCAGCTCCTTTCATTCAGTCAGTAGCTTCAAACATTTCTGGTATATGAAAAACGTTTTTCAATGGCAAAAATCAATGAATATTGTAAATGCACAAACAGTAATATCTCCACATTGCACGGTGCAATTCTGAAATTTTTAGCTTTTTCCTGTTAATCCTAGCATGATAAAGAAGATTCAAAGAGAGTGAGATGCCAGCTCCTTTCATTCAGTCAGTAGCTTCAAACATTTCTGGTATATGAAAAACATGTTTTTCAATGGCAAAAATCAATGAATATTGTAAATGCACAAACAGTAATATCTCCACATTGCACGGTGCAATTCTGAAATTTTTAGCTTTTTCCTGTTAATCCTAGCATGATAAAGAAGATTCAAAGAGAGTGAGATGCCAGCTCCTTTCATTCAGTCAGTAGCTTCAAACATTTCTGGTATATGAAAAACGTTTTTCAATGGCAAAAATCAATGAATATTGTAAATGCACAAACAGTAATATCTCCACATTGCAAGGTGCAATTCTGAAATTTTTTGCTTTTTCCTGTTAATCCTAGCATGATAAAGAAGATTCAAAGAGAGTGAGATGCCAGCTCCTTTCATTCAGTCAGTAGCTTCAAACATTTCTGGTATATGAAAAACGTTTTTCAATGGCAAAAATCAATGAATATTGTAAATGCACAAACAGTAATATCTCCACATTGCAAGGTGCAATTCTGAAATTTTTTGCTTTTTCCTGTTAATCCTAGCATGATAAAGAAGATTCAAAGAGAGTGAGATGCCAGCTCCTTTCATTCAGTCAGTAGCTTCAAACATTTCTGGTATATGAAAAACATGTTTTTCAATGGCAAAAATCAATGAATATTGTAAATGCACAAACAGTAATATCTCCGCATTGCAAGGTGCAATTCTGAAATTTTTTGCTTTTTCCTGCTAATCCTAGCATGATAAAGAAGATTCAAAGAGAGTGAGATGCCAGCTCCTTTCATTCAGTCAGTAGCTTCAAACATTTCTGGTATATGAAAAACATGTTTTTCAATGGCAAAAATCAATGAATATTGTAAAAGCACAAACAGTAATATCTCCACATTGCACGGTGCAATTCTGAAATTTTTAGCTTTTTCCTGTTAATCCTAGCATGATAAAGAAGATTCAAAGAGAGTGAGATGCCAGCTCCTTTCATTCAGTCAGTAGCTTCAAACATTTCTGGTATATGAAAAACATGTTTTTCCATGGCAAAAATCAATGAATATTGTAAATGCACAAACAGTAATATCTCCACATTGCAAGGTGCAATTCTGAAATTTTTTGCTTTTTCCTGCTAATCCTAGCATGATAAAGAAGATTCAAAGAGAGTGAGATGCCAGCTCCTTTCATTCAGTCAGTAGCTTCAAACATTTCTGGTATATGAAAAACGTTTTTCAATGGCAAAAATCAATGAATATTGTAAATGCACAAACAGTAATATCTCCACATTGCACGGTGCAATTCTGAAATTTTTAGCTTTTTCCTGTTAATCCTAGCATGATAAAGAAGATTCAAAGAGAGTGAGATGCCAGCTCCTTTCATTCAGTCAGTAGCTTCAAACATTTCTGGTATATGAAAAACATGTTTTTCAATGGCAAAAATCAATGAATATTGTAAATGCACAAACAGTAATATCTCCACATTGCAAGGTGCAATTCTGAAATTTTTTGCTTTTTCCTGCTAATCCTAGCATGATAAAGAAGATTCAAAGAGAGTGAGATGCCAGCTCCTTTCATTCAGTCAGTAGCTTCAAACATTTCTGGTATATGAAAAACATGTTTTTCAATGGCAAAAATCAATGAATATTGTAAATGCACAAACAGTAATATCTCCACATTGCAAGGTGCAATTCTGAAATTTTTTGCTTTTTCCTGCTAATCCTAGCATGATAAAGAAGATTCAAAGAGAGTGAGATGCCAGCTCCTTTCATTCAGTCAGTAGCTTCAAACATTTCTGGTATATGAAAAACGTTTTTCAATGGCAAAAATCAATGAATATTGTAAATGCACAAACAGTAATATCTCCACATTGCACGGTGCAATTCTGAAATTTTTAGCTTTTTCCTGTTAATCCTAGCATGATAAAGAAGATTCAAAGAGAGTGAGATGCCAGCTCCTTTCATTCAGTCAGTAGCTTCAAACATTTCTGGTATATGAAAAACATGTTTTTCAATGGCAAAAATCAATGAATATTGTAAATGCACAAACAGTAATATCTCCACATTGCAAGGTGCAATTCTGAAATTTTTTGCTTTTTCCTGCTAATCCTAGCATGATAAAGAAGATTCAAAGAGAGTGAGATGCCAGCTCCTTTCATTCAGTCAGTAGCTTCAAACATTTCTGGTATATGAAAAACATGTTTTTCAATGGCAAAAATCAATGAATATTGTAAATGCACAAACAGTAATATCTCCACATTGCACGGTGCAATTCTGAAATTTTTAGCTTTTTCCTGTTAATCCTAGCATGATAAAGAAGATTCAAAGAGAGTGAGATGCCAGCTCCTTTCATTCAGTCAGTAGCTTCAAACATTTCTGGTATATGAAAAACGTTTTTCAATGGCAAAAATCAATGAATATTGTAAATGCACAAACAGTAATATCTCCACATTGCAAGGTGCAATTCTGAAATTTTTTGCTTTTTCCTGTTAATCCTAGCATGATAAAGAAGATTCAAAGAGAGTGAGATGCCAGCTCCTTTCATTCAGTCAGTAGTTACAAACATTTCTGGTATATGAAAAACATGTTTTTCAATGGCAAAAATCAATGAATATTGTAAATGCACAAACAGTAATATCTCCGCATTGCAAGGTGCAATTCTGAAATTTTTTGCTTTTTCCTGCTAATCCTAGCATGATAAGGAAGATTCAAAGAGAGTGAGATGCCAGCTCCTTTCATTCAGTCAGTAGCTTCAAACATTTCTGGTATATGAAAAACATGTTTTTCAATGGCAAAAATCAATGAATATTGTAAATGCACAAACAGTAATATCTCCACATTGCACGGTGCAATTCTGAAATTTTTAGCTTTTTCCTGTTAATCCTAGCATGATAAAGAAGATTCAAAGAGAGTGAGATGCCAGCTCCTTTCAGTCAGTAGCTTCAAACATTTCTGGTATATGAAAAACATGTTTTTCAATGGCAAAAATCAATGAATATTGTAAATGCACAAACAGTAATATCTCCACATTGCACGGTGCAATTCTGAAATTTTTAGCTTTTTCCTGTTAATCCTAGCATGATAAAGAAGATTCAAAGAGAGTGAGATGCCAGCTCCTTTCATTCAGTCAGTAGCTTCAAACATTTCTGGTATATGAAAAACGTTTTTCAATGGCAAAAATCAATGAATATTGTAAATGCACAAACAGTAATATCTCCACATTGCAAGGTGCAATTCTGAAATTTTTTGCTTTTTCCTGTTAATCCTAGCATGATCAAGAAGATTCAAAGAGAGTGAGATGCCAGCTCCTTTCATTCAGTCAGTAGCTTCAAACATTTCTGGTATATGAAAAACATGTTTTTCAATGGCAAAAATCAATGAATATTGTAAATGCACAAACAGTAATATCTCCGCATTGCAAGGTGCAATTCTGAAATTTTTTGCTTTTTCCTGCTAATCCTAGCATGATAAAGAAGATTCAAAGAGAGTGAGATGCCAGCTCTTTTCATTCAGTCAGTAGCTTCAAACATTTCTGGTATATGAATAACATGATGTTTTTCAATGGCAAAAATCAATGAATATTGTAAATGCACAAACAGTAATTTCTCCGCATTGCAAGGTGCAATTCTGAAATTTTTTGCTTTTTCCTGCTCCTCTTAGCATGATAAAGAAGATTCAAAGAGAGTGAGATGCCAGCTCCTTTCATTCAGTCAGTAGCTTCAATCATTTCTGGATGTTTTTCAATGGCAAAAATCAATGAATATTGTAAATGCACAAACAGTAATTTCTCCGCATTGCAAGGTGCAATTCTGAAATTTTTTGCTTTTTCCTGCTCCTCTTAGCATGATAAAGAAGATTCAAAGAGAGTGAGATGCCAGCTCCTTTCGTTCAGTCAGTAGCTTCAATCATTTCTGGACGTTTTTTAATGGCAAAAATCATTGAATATTATAAATGCACAAACAGTAATTTCTCCGCATTGCAAGGTGCAATTCTGAAATTTTTTACTTTTTCCTGCTCCTCTTAGCATGATAAAGAAGATTCAAAGAGAGTGAGATGCCAGCTCCTTTCATTCAGTCAGTAGCTTCAATCATTTCTGGTATATGAATAACATGATGTTTTTCAATGGCAAAAATCAATGAATATTGTAAATGCACAAACAGTAATTTCTCCGCATTGCAAGGTGCAATTCTGAAATTTTTTGCTTTTTCCTGCTCCTCTTAGCATGATAAAGAAGATTCAAAGAGAGTGAGATTCCAGCTCCTTTCATTCAGTCAGTAGCTTCAAACATTTCTGGTATATGAATAACATGATGTTTTTCAATGGCAAAAATCAATGAATATTGTAAATGCACAAACAGTAATTTCTCCGCATTGCAAGGTGCAAGTCTGAAATTTTTTGCTTTTTCCTGCTCCTCTTAGCATGATAAAGAAGATTCAAAGACAGTGAGATGCCAGCTACTTTCATTCAGTCAGTAGCTTCAATCATTTCTGGACGTTTTTCAATGGTAAAAATCAATGAATATTGTAAATGCACAAACAGTAATTTCTCCACATTGCAAGGTGCAATTCTGAAATTTTTTGCTTTTTCCTGCTCCTCTTAGCATGATAAAGAAGATTCAAAGAGAGTGAGATGCCAGCTCCTTTCATTCAGTCAGTAGCTTCAAACATTTCTGGTATATGAATAACATGATGTTTTTCAATGGCAAAAATCAATGAATATTGTAAATGCACAAACAGTAATT
Organism: Phyllobates terribilis; assembly: GCF_046119375.1. NCBI lineage: Eukaryota > Metazoa > Chordata > Amphibia > Anura > Dendrobatidae > Phyllobates > Phyllobates terribilis. The sequence continues at coordinate 140,452 of NW_027364705.1, forward strand.
TCTCCGCATTGCAAGGTGCAATTCTGAAATTTTTTGCTTTTTCCTGCTCCTCTTAGCATGATAAAGAAGATTCAAAGAGAGTGAGATGCCAGCTCCTTTCATTCAGTCAGTAGCTTCAAACATTTCTGGTATATGAATAACATGATGTTTTTCAATGGCAAAAATCAATGAATATTGTAAATGCACAAACAGTAATTTCTCCGCATTGCAAGGTGCAAGTCTGAAATTTTTTGCTTTTTCCTGCTCCTCTTAGCATGATAAAGAAGATTCAAAGAGAGTGAGATGCCAGCTACTTTCATTCAGTCAGTAGCTTCAATCATTTCTGGACGTTTTTCAATGGTAAAAATCAATGAATATTGTAAATGCACAAACAGTAATTTCTCCACATTGCAAGGTGCAATTCTGAAATTTTTTGCTTTTTCCTGCTCCTCTTAGCATGATAAAGAAGATTCAAAGAGAGTGAGATGCCAGCTCCTTTCATTCAGTCAGTAGCTTCAAACATTTCTGGTATATGAATAACATGATGTTTTTCAATGGCAAAAATCAATGAATATTGTAAATGCACAAACAGTAATTTCTCCGCATTGCAAGGTGCAATTCTGAAATTTTTTGCTTTATGTTATTCATATACCAGAAATGTTTGAAGCTACTGACTGAATGAAAGGAGCTGGCATCTCACTCTCTTTGAATCTTCTTTATCATGCTAAGAGGAGCAGGAAAAAGCAAAAAATTTCAGAATTGCACCTTGCAATGCGGAGAAATTACTGTTTGTGCATTTACAATATTCATTGATTTTTGCCATTGAAAAACATCATGTTATTCATATACCAGAAATGATTGAAGCTACTGACTGAATGAAAGGAGCTGGCATCTCACTCTCTTTGAATCTTCTTTATCATGCTAAGAGGAGCAGGAAAAAGCAAAAAATTTCAGAATTGCACCTTGCAATGCGGAGAAATTACTGTTTGTGCATTTACAATATTCATTGATTTTTGCCATTGAAAAACATCCAGAAATGATTGAAGCTACTGACTGAATGAAAGGAGCTGGCATCTCACTCTCTTTGAATCTTCTTTATCATGCTAAGAGGAGCAGGAAATAGCAAAAAATTTCAGAATTGCACCTTGCAATGCGGAGAAATTACTGTTTGTGCATTTACAATATTCATTGATTTTTGCCATTGAAAAACATCATGTTATTCATATACCAGAAATGTTTGAAGCTACTGACTGAATGAAAGGAGCTGACATCTCACTCTCTTTGAATCTTCTTTATCATGCTAAGAGGAGCAGGAAAAAGCAAAAAATTTCAGAATTGCACCTTGCAATGCGGAGAAATTACTGTTTATGCATTTACAATATTCATTGATTTTTGCCATTGAAAAACGTCCAGAAATGATTGAAGCTACTGACTGAATGAAAGGAGCTGGCATCTCACTCTCTTTGAATCTTCTTTATCATGCTAAGAGGAGCAGGAAAAAGCAAAAAATTTCAGAATTGCACCTTGCAATGCGGAGAAATTACTGTTTGTGCATTTACAATATTCATTGATTTTTGCCATTGAAAAACATGTTATTCATATACCAGAAATGTTTGAAGCTACTGACTGAATGAAAGGAGCTGGCACCTCACTCTCTTTGAATCTTCTTTATCATGCTAAGAGGAGCGGGAAAAAGCAAAAAATTTCAGAATTGCACCTTGCAATGCGGAGAAATTACTGTTTGTGCATTTATAATATTCAATGATTTTTGCCTTTGAAAAACGTCCAGAAATGATTGAAGCTACTGACTGAACGAAAGGAGCTGGCATCTCACTCTCTTTGAATCTTCTTTATCATGCTAAGAGGAGCAGGAAAAAGCAAAAAATTTCAGAATTGCACCTTGCAATGCGGAGAAATTACTGTGTGCATTTACAATATTCATTGATTTTTGCCATTGAAAAACATCCAGAAATGATTGAAGCTACTGACTGAATGAAAGGAGCTGGCATCTCACTCTCTTTGAATCTTCTTTATCATGCTAAGAGGAGCAGGAAAAAGTAAAAAATTTCAGAATTGCACCTTGCAATGCGGAGAAATTACTGTTTGTGCATTTATAATATTCAATGATTTTTGCCATTGAAAAACGTCCAGAAATGATTGAAGCTACTGACTGAACGAAAGGAGCTGGCATCTCACTCTCTTTGAATCTTCTTTATCATGCTAAGAGGAGCAGGAAAAAGCAAAAAATTTCAGAATTGCACCTTGCAATGCGGAGAAATTACTGTTTGTGCATTTACAATATTCATTGATTTTTGCCATTGAAAAACATCCAGAAATGATTGAAGCTACTGACTGAATGAAAGGAGCTGGCATCTCACTCTCTTTGAATCTTCTTTATCATGCTAAGAGGAGCAGGAAATAGCAAAAAATTTCAGAATTGCACCTTGCAATGCGGAGAAATTACTGTTTGTGCATTTACAATATTCATTGATTTTTGCCATTGAAAAACATCATGTTATTCATATACCAGAAATGTTTGAAGCTACTGACTGAATGAAAGGAGCTGACATCTCACTCTCTTTGAATCTTCTTTATCATGCTAAGAGGAGCAGGAAAAAGCAAAAAATTTCAGAATTGCACCTTGCAATGCGGAGAAATTACTGTTTATGCATTTACAATATTCATTGATTTTTGCCATTGAAAAACGTCCAGAAATGATTGAAGCTACTGACTGAATGAAAGGAGCTGGCATCTCACTCTGTTTGAATCTTCTTTATCATGCTAAGAGGAGCAGGAAAAAGCAAAAAATTTCAGAATTGCACCTTGCAATGCGGAGAAATTACTGTTTGTGCATTTACAATATTCATTGATTTTTGCCATTGAAAAACATGTTATTCATATACCAGAAATGTTTGAAGCTACTGACTGAATGAAAGGAGCTGGCACCTCACTCTCTTTGAATCTTCTTTATCATGCTAAGAGGAGCGGGAAAAAGCAAAAAATTTCAGAATTGCACCTTGCAATGCGGAGAAATTACTGTTTGTGCATTTATAATATTCAATGATTTTTGCCATTGAAAAACGTCCAGAAATGATTGAAGCTACTGACTGAACGAAAGGAGCTGGCATCTCACTCTCTTTGAATCTTCTTTATCATGCTAAGAGGAGCAGGAAAAAGCAAAAAATTTCAGAATTGCACCTTGCAATGCGGAGAAATTACTGTTTGTGCATTTACAATATTCATTGATTTTTGCCATTGAAAAACATCCAGAAATGATTGAAGCTACTGACTGAATGAAAGGAGCTGGCATCTCACTCTCTTTGAATCTTCTTTATCATGCTAAGAGGAGCAGGAAAAAGCAAAAAATTTCAGAATTGCACCTTGCAATGCGGAGAAGTTACTGTTTGTGCATTTACAATATTCATTGATTTTTGCCATTGAAAAACATCATGTTATTCATATACCAGAAATGTTTGAAGCTACTGACTGAATGAAAGGAGCTGACATCTCACTCTCTTTGAATCTTCTTTATCATGCTAAGAGGAGCAGGAAAAAGCAAAAAATTTCAGAATTGCACCTTGCAATGCGGAGAAATTACTGTTTGTGCATTTACAATATTCATTGATTTTTGCCATTGAAAAACGTCCAGAAATGATTGAAGCTACTGACTGAATGAAAGGAGCTGGCATCTCACTCTCTTTGAATCTTCTTTATCATGCTAAGAGGAGCAGGAAAAAGCAAAAAATTTCAGAATTGCACGTTGCAATGCGGAGAAATTACTGTTTGTGCATTTACAATATTCATTGATTTTTGCCATTGAAAAACATGTTATTCATATACCAGAAATGTTTGAAGCTACTGACTGAATGAAAGGAGCTGGCACCTCACTCTCTTTGAATCTTCTTTATCATGCTAAGAGGAGCAGGAAAAAGCAAAAAATTTCAGAATTGCACCTTGCAATGCGGAGAAATTACTGTTTGTGCATTTACAATATTCATTGATTTTTGCCATTGAAAAACATCATGTTATTCATATACCAGAAATGTTTGAAGCTACTGACTGAATGAAAGGAGCTGGCATCTCACTCTCTTTGAATCTTCTTTATCATGCTAAGAGGAGCAGGAAAAAGCAAAAAATTTCAGAATTGCACCTTGCAATGTGGAGAAATTACTGTTTGTGCATTTACAATATTCATTGATTTTTACCATTGAAAAACGTCCAGAAATGATTGAAGCTACTGACTGAATGAAAGTAGCTGGCATCTCACTCTCTTTGAATCTTCTTTATCATGCTAAGAGGAGCAGGAAAAAGCAAAAAATTTCAGACTTGCACCTTGCAATGCGGAGAAATTACTGTTTGTGCATTTACAATATTCATTGATTTTTGCCATTGAAAAACATCATGTTATTCATATACCAGAAATGATTGAAGCTACTGACTGAATGAAAGGAGCTGGCATCTCACTCTCTTTGAATCTTCTTTATCATGCTAAGAGGAGCAGGAAAAAGTAAAAAAAAATTCAGAATTGCACCTTGCAATGCGGAGAAATTACTGTTTGTGCATTTATAATATTCAATGATTTTTGCCATTGAAAAACGTCCAGAAATGATTGAAGCTACTGACTGAACGAAAGGAGCTGGCATCTCACTCTCTTTGAATCTTCTTTATCATGCTAAGAGGAGCAGGAAAAAGCAAAAAATTTCAGAATTGCACCTTGCAATGCGGAGAAATTACTGTTTGTGCATTTACAATATTCATTGATTTTTGCCATTGAAAAACATCATGTTATTCATATACCAGAAATGTTTGAAGCTACTGACTGAATGAAAGGAGCTGACATCTCACTCTCTTTGAATCTTCTTTATCATGCTAAGAGGAGCAGGAAAAAGCAAAAAATTTCAGAATTGCACCTTGCAATGCGGAGAAATTACTGTTTGTGCATTTACAATATTCATTGATTTTTGCCATTGAAAAACATCCAGAAATGATTGAAGCTACTGACTGAATGAAAGGAGCTGGCATCTCACTCTCTTTGAATCTTCTTTATCATGCTAAGAGGAGCAGGAAAAAGCAAAAAATTTCAGAATTGCACCTTGCAATGCGGAGAAATTACTGTTTGTGCATTTACAATATTCATTGATTTTTGCCATTGAAAAACATCATGTTATTCATATACCAGAAATGTTTGAAGCTACTGACTGAATGAAAGGAGCTGGCATCTCACTCTCTTTGAATCTTCTTTATCATGCTAAGAGGAGCAGGAAAAAGCAAAAAATTTCAGAATTGCACCTTGCAATGCGGAGAAATTACTGTTTGTGCATTTACAATATTCATTGATTTTTGCCATTGAAAAACGTCCAGAAATGATTGAAGGTACTGACTGAATGAAAGGAGCTGGCATCTCACTCTCTTTGAATCTTCTTTATCATGCTAAGAGGAGCAGGAAAAAGCAAAAAATTTCAGAATTGCACCTTGCAATGCGGAGAAATTACTGTTTGTGCATTTACAATATTCATTGGTTTTTGCCATTGAAAAACGTCCAGAAATGATTGAAGCTACTGACTGAATGAAAGGAGCTGGCATCTCACTCTCTTTGAATCTTCTTTATCATGCTAAGAGGAGCAGGAAAAAGCAAAAAATTTCAGAATTGCACCTTGCAATGCGGAGAAATTACAGTTTTTGCATTTACAATATTCATTGATTTTTGCCATTGAAAAACATCCAGAAATGATTGAAGCTACTGACTGAATGAAAGGAGCTGGCATCTCACTCTCTTTGAATCTTCTTTATCATGCTAAGAGGAGCAGGAAAAAGCAAAAAATTTCAGAATTGCACCTTGCAATGCGGAGAAATTACTGTTTGTGCATTTACAATATTCATTGATTTTTGCCATTGAAAAACATCATGTTATTCATATACCAGAAATGTTTGAAGCTACTGACTGAATGAAAGGAGCTGGCATCTCACTCTCTTTGAATCTTCTTTATCATGCTAAGAGGAGCAGGAAAAAGCAAAAAATTTCAGAATTGCACCTTGCAATGTGGAGAAATTACTGTTTGTGCATTTACAATATTCATTGATTTTTACCATTGAAAAACGTCCAGAAATGATTGAAGCTACTGACTGAATGAAAGTAGCTGGCATCTCACTCTCTTTGAATCTTCTTTATCATGCTAAGAGGAGCAGGAAAAAGCAAAAAATTTCAGACTTGCACCTTGCAATGCGGAGAAATTACTGTTTGTGCATTTACAATATTCATTGATTTTTGCCATTGAAAAACATCATGTTATTCATATACCAGAAATGTTTGAAGCTACTGACTGAATGAAAGGAGCTGGCATCTCACTCTCTTTGAATCTTCTTTATCATGCTAAGAGGAGCAGGAAAAAGCAAAAAATTTCAGAATTGCACCTTGCAATGCGGAGAAATTACTGTTTGTGCATTTACAATATTCATTGATTTTTGCCATTGAAAAACATCATGTTATTCATATACCAGAAATGTTTGAAGCTACTGACTGAATGAAAGGAGCTGGCATCTCACTCTCTTTGAATCTTCTTTATCATGCTAAGAGGAGCAGGAAAAAGCAAAAAATTTCAGAATTGCACCTTGCAATGTGGAGAAATTACTGTTTGTGCATTTACAATATTCATTGATTTTTACCATTGAAAAACGTCCAGAAATGATTGAAGCTACTGACTGAATGAAAGTAGCTGGCATCTCACTCTCTTTGAATCTTCTTTATCATGCTAAGAGGAGTAGGAAAAAGCAAAAAATTTCAGACTTGCACCTTGCAATGCGGAGAAATTACTGTTTGTGCATTTACAATATTCATTGATTTTTGCCATTGAAAAACATCATGTTATTCATATACCAGAAATGTTTGAAGCTACTGACTGAATGAAAGGAGCTGGCATCTCACTCTCTTTGAATCTTCTTTATCATGCTAAGAGGAGCAGGAAAAAGCAAAAAATTTCAGAATTGCACCTTGCAATGCGGAGAAATTACTGTTTGTGCATTTACAATATTCATTGATTTTTGCCATTGAAAAACATCATGTTATTCATATGCCAGAAATGATTGAAGCTACTGACTGAATGAAAGGAGCTGGCATCTCACTCTCTTTGAATCTTCTTTATCATGCTAAGAGGAGCAGGAAAAAGTAAAAAATTTCAGAATTGCACCTTGCAATGCGGAGAAATTACTGTTTGTGCATTTATAATATTCAATGATTTTTGCCATTGAAAAACGTCCAGAAATGATTGAAGCTACTGACTGAACGAAAGGAGCTGGCATCTCACTCTCTTTGAATCTTCTTTATCATGCTAAGAGGAGCAGGAAAAAGCAAAAAATTTCAGAATTGCACCTTGCAATGCGGAGAAATTACTGTTTGTGCATTTATAATATTCAATGATTTTTGCCATTGAAAAACGTCCAGAAATGATTGAAGCTACTGACTGAACGAAAGGAGCTGGCATCTCACTCTCTTTGAATCTTCTTTATCATGCTAAGAGGAGCAGGAAAAAGCAAAAAATTTCAGAATTGCACCTTGCAATGCGGAGAAATTACTGTTTGTGCATTTACAATATTCATTGATTTTTGCCATTGAAAAACATCCAGAAATGATTGAAGCTACTGACTGAATGAAAGGAGCTGGCATCTCACTCTCTTTGAATCTTCTTTATCATGCTAAGAGGAGCAGGAAAAAGCAAAAAATTTCAGAATTGCACCTTGCAATGCGGAGAAATTACTGTTTGTGCATTTACAATATTCATTGATTTTTGCCATTGAAAAACATCATGTTATTCATATACCAGAAATGTTTGAAGCTACTGACTGAATGAAAGGAGCTGACATCTCACTCTCTTTGAATCTTCTTTATCATGCTAAGAGGAGCAGGAAAAAGCAAAAAATTTCAGAATTGCACCTTGCAATGCGGAGAAATTACTGTTTGTGCATTTACAATATTCATTGATTTTTGCCATTGAAAAACGTCCAGAAATGATTGAAGCTACTGACTGAATGAAAGGAGCTGGCATCTCACTCTCTTTGAATCTTCTTTATCATGCTAAGAGGAGCAGGAAAAAGCAAAAAATTTCAGAATTGCACCTTGCAATGCGGAGAAATTACTGTTTGTGCATTTACAATATTCATTGATTTTTGCCATTGAAAAACATGTTATTCATATACCAGAAATGTTTGAAGCTACTGACTGAATGAAAGGAGCTGGCACCTCACTCTCTTTGAATCTTCTTTATCATGCTAAGAGGAGCGGGAAAAAGCAAAAAATTTCAGAATTGCACCTTGCAATGCGGAGAAATTACTGTTTGTGCATTTATAATATTCAATGATTTTTGCCATTGAAAAACGTCCAGAAATGATTGAAGCTACTGACTGAACGAAAGGAGCTGGCATCTCACTCTCTTTGAATCTACTTTATCATGCTAAGAGGAGCAGGAAAAAGCAAAAAATTTCAGAATTGCACCTTGCAATGCGGAGAAATTACTGTTTGTGCATTTACAATATTCATTGATTTTTGCCATTGAAAAACATCCAGAAATGATTGAAGCTACTGACTGAATGAAAGGAGCTGGCATCTCACTCTCTTTGAATCTTCTTTATCATGCTAAGAGGAGCAGGAAAAAGCAAAAAATTTCAGAATTGCACCTTGCAATGCGGAGAAATTACTGTTTGTGCATTTACAATATTCATTTATTTTTGCCATTGAAAAACATCATGTTATTCATATACCAGAAATGTTTGAAGCTACTGACTGAATGAAAGGAGCTGACATCTCACTCTCTTTGAATCTTCTTTATCATGCTAAGAGGAGCAGGAAAAATCAAAAAATTTCAGAATTGCACCTTGCAATGCGGAGAAATTGCTGTTTGTGCATTTACAATATTCATTGATTTTTGCCATTGAAAAACGTCCAGAAATGATTGAAGCTACTGACTGAATGAAAGGAGCTGGCATCTCACTCTCTTTGAATCTTCTTATCATGCTAAGAGGAGCAGGAAAAAGCAAAAAATTTCAGAATTGCACCTTGCAATGCGGAGAAATTACTGTTTGTGCATTTACAATATTCATTGATTTTTGCCATTGAAAAACATCATGTTATTCACATACCAGAAATGTTTGAAGCTACTGACTGAATGAAAGGAGCTGGCATCTCACTCTCTTTGAATCTTCTTTATCATGCTAAGAGGAGCAGGAAAAAGCAAAAAATTTCAGAATTGCACCTTGCAATGTGGAGAAATTACTGTTTGTGCATTTACAATATTCATTGATTTTTACCATTGAAAAACGTCCAGAAATGATTGAAGCTACTGACTGAATGAAAGTAGCTGGCATCTCACTCTCTTTGAATCTTCTTTATCATGCTAAGAGGAGTAGGAAAAAGCAAAAAATTTCAGACTTGCACCTTGCAATGCGGAGAAATTACTGTTTGTGCATTTACAATATTCATTGATTTTTGCCATTGAAAAACATCATGTTATTCATATACCAGAAATGTTTGAAGCTACTGACTGAATGAAAGGAGCTGGCATCTCACTCTCTTTGAATCTTCTTTATCATGCTAAGAGGAGCAGGAAAAAGCAAAAAATTTCAGAATTGCACCTTGCAATGCGGAGAAATTACTGTTTGTGCATTTACAATATTCATTGATTTTTGCCATTGAAAAACATCATGTTATTCATATGCCAGAAATGATTGAAGCTACTGACTGAATGAAAGGAGCTGGCATCTCACTCTCTTTGAATCTTCTTTATCATGCTAAGAGGAGCAGGAAAAAGTAAAAAATTTCAGAATTGCACCTTGCAATGCGGAGAAATTACTGTTTGTGCATTTATAATATTCAATGATTTTTGCCATTGAAAAACGTCCAGAAATGATTGAAGCTACTGACTGAACGAAAGGAGCTGGCATCTCACTCTCTTTGAATCTTCTTTATCATGCTAAGAGGAGCAGGAAAAAGCAAAAAATTTCAGAATTGCACCTTGCAATGCGGAGAAATTACTGTTTGTGCATTTATAATATTCAATGATTTTTGCCATTGAAAAACGTCCAGAAATGATTGAAGCTACTGACTGAACGAAAGGAGCTGGCATCTCACTCTCTTTGAATCTTCTTTATCATGCTAAGAGGAGCAGGAAAAAGCAAAAAATTTCAGAATTGCACCTTGCAATGCGGAGAAATTACTGTTTGTGCATTTACAATATTCATTGATTTTTGCCATTGAAAAACATCCAGAAATGATTGAAGCTACTGACTGAATGAAAGGAGCTGGCATCTCACTCTCTTTGAATCTTCTTTATCATGCTAAGAGGAGCAGGAAAAAGCAAAAAATTTCAGAATTGCACCTTGCAATGCGGAGAAATTACTGTTTGTGCATTTACAATATTCATTGATTTTTGCCATTGAAAAACATCATGTTATTCATATACCAGAAATGTTTGAAGCTACTGACTGAATGAAAGGAGCTGACATCTCACTCTCTTTGAATCTTCTTTATCATGCTAAGAGGAGCAGGAAAAAGCAAAAAATTTCAGAATTGCACCTTGCAATGCGGAGAAATTACTGTTTGTGCATTTACAATATTCATTGATTTTTGCCATTGAAAAACGTCCAGAAATGATTGAAGCTACTGACTGAATGAAAGGAGCTGGCATCTCACTCTCTTTGAATCTTCTTTATCATGCTAAGAGGAGCAGGAAAAAGCAAAAAATTTCAGAATTGCACCTTGCAATGCGGAGAAATTACTGTTTGTGCATTTACAATATTCATTGATTTTTGCCATTGAAAAACATGTTATTCATATACCAGAAATGTTTGAAGCTACTGACTGAATGAAAGGAGCTGGCACCTCACTCTCTTTGAATCTTCTTTATCATGCTAAGAGGAGCGGGAAAAAGCAAAAAATTTCAGAATTGCACCTTGCAATGCGGAGAAATTACTGTTTGTGCATTTATAATATTCAATGATTTTTGCCATTGAAAAACGTCCAGAAATGATTGAAGCTACTGACTGAACGAAAGGAGCTGGCATCTCACTCTCTTTGAATCTTCTTTATCATGCTAAGAGGAGCAGGAAAAAGCAAAAAATTTCAGAATTGCACCTTGCAATGCGGAGAAATTACTGTTTGTGCATTTACAATATTCATTGATTTTTGCCATTGAAAAACATCCAGAAATGATTGAAGCTACTGACTGAATGAAAGGAGCTGGCATCTCACTCTCTTTGAATCTTCTTTATCATGCTAAGAGGAGCAGGAAAAAGCAAAAAATTTCAGAATTGCACCTTGCAATGCGGAGAAATTACTGTTTGTGCATTTACAATATTCATTGATTTTTGCCATTGAAAAACATCATGTTATTCATATACCAGAAATGTTTGAAGCTACTGACTGAATGAAAGGAGCTGACATCTCACTCTCTTTGAATCTTCTTTATCATGCTAAGAGGAGCAGGAAAAATCAAAAAATTTCAGAATTGCACCTTGCAATGCGGAGAAATTGCTGTTTGTGCATTTACAATATTCATTGATTTTTGCCATTGAAAAACGTCCAGAAATGATTGAAGCTACTGACTGAATGAAAGGAGCTGGCATCTCACTCTCTTTGAATCTTCTTATCATGCTAAGAGGAGCAGGAAAAAGCAAAAAATTTCAGAATTGCACCTTGCAATGCGGAGAAATTACTGTTTGTGCATTTACAATATTCATTGATTTTTGCCATTGAAAAACATCATGTTATTCATATACCAGAAATGTTTGAAGCTACTGACTGAATGAAAGGAGCTGGCTTCTCACTCTCTTTGAATCTTCTTTATCATGCTAAGAGGAGCAGGAAAAAGCAAAAAATTTCAGAATTGCACCTTGCAATGCGGAGAAATTACTGTTTGTGCATTTACAATATTCATTGATTTTTGCCATTGAAAAACATGTTATTCATATACCAGAAATGTTTGAAGCTACTGACTGAATGAAAGGAGCTGGCACCTCACTCTCTTTGAATCTTCTTTATCATGCTAAGAGGAGCAGGAAAAAGCAAAAAATTTCAGAATTGCACCTTGCAATGCGGAGAAATTACTGTTTGTGCATTTACAATATTCATTGATTTTTGCCATTGAAAAACATCATGTTATTCATATACCAGAAATGTTTGAAGCTACTGACTGAATGAAAGGAGCTGGCATCTCACTCTCTTTGAATCTTCTTTATCATGCTAAGAGGAGCAGGAAAAAGCAAAAAATTTCAGAATTGCACCTTGCAATGTGGAGAAATTACTGTTTGTGCATTTACAATATTCATTGATTTTTACCATTGAAAAACGTCCAGAAATGATTGAAGCTACTGACTGAATGAAAGTAGCTGGCATCTCACTCTCTTTGAATCTTCTTTATCATGCTAAGAGGAGCAGGAAAAAGCAAAAAATTTCAGACTTGCACCTTGCAATGCGGAGAAATTACTGTTTGTGCATTTACAATATTCATTGATTTTTGCCATTGAAAAACATCATGTTATTCATATACCAGAAATGATTGAAGCTACTGACTGAATGAAAGGAGCTGGCATCTCACTCTCTTTGAATCTTCTTTATCATGCTAAGAGGAGCAGGAAAAAGTAAAAAAAAATTCAGAATTGCACCTTGCAATGCGGAGAAATTACTGTTTGTGCATTTATAATATTCAATGATTTTTGCCATTGAAAAACGTCCAGAAATGATTGAAGCTACTGACTGAACGAAAGGAGCTGGCATCTCACTCTCTTTGAATCTTCTTTATCATGCTAAGAGGAGCAGGAAAAAGCAAAAAATTTCAGAATTGCACCTTGCAATGCGGAGAAATTACTGTTTGTGCATTTACAATATTCATTGATTTTTGCCATTGAAAAACATCATGTTATTCATATACCAGAAATGTTTGAAGCTACTGACTGAATGAAAGGAGCTGACATCTCACTCTCTTTGAATCTTCTTTATCATGCTAAGAGGAGCAGGAAAAAGCAAAAAATTTCAGAATTGCACCTTGCAATGCGGAGAAATTACTGTTTGTGCATTTACAATATTCATTGATTTTTGCCATTGAAAAACATCCAGAAATGATTGAAGCTACTGACTGAATGAAAGGAGCTGGCATCTCACTCTCTTTGAATCTTCTTTATCATGCTAAGAGGAGCAGGAAAAAGCAAAAAATTTCAGAATTGCACCTTGCAATGCGGAGAAATTACTGTTTGTGCATTTACAATATTCATTGATTTTTGCCATTGAAAAACATCATGTTATTCATATACCAGAAATGTTTGAAGCTACTGACTGAATGAAAGGAGCTGGCATCTCACTCTCTTTGAATCTTCTTTATCATGCTAAGAGGAGCAGGAAAAAGCAAAAAATTTCAGAATTGCACCTTGCAATGCGGAGAAATTACTGTTTGTGCATTTACAATATTCATTGATTTTTGCCATTGAAAAACGTCCAGAAATGATTGAAGGTACTGACTGAATGAAAGGAGCTGGCATCTCACTCTCTTTGAATCTTCTTTATCATGCTAAGAGGAGCAGGAAAAAGCAAAAAATTTCAGAATTGCACCTTGCAATGCGGAGAAATTACTGTTTGTGCATTTACAATATTCATTGGTTTTTGCCATTGAAAAACGTCCAGAAATGATTGAAGCTACTGACTGAATGAAAGGAGCTGGCATCTCACTCTCTTTGAATCTTCTTTATCATGCTAAGAGGAGCAGGAAAAAGCAAAAAATTTCAGAATTGCACCTTGCAATGCGGAGAAATTACAGTTTTTGCATTTACAATATTCATTGATTTTTGCCATTGAAAAACATCCAGAAATGATTGAAGCTACTGACTGAATGAAAGGAGCTGGCATCTCACTCTCTTTGAATCTTCTTTATCATGCTAAGAGGAGCAGGAAAAAGCAAAAAATTTCAGAATTGCACCTTGCAATGCGGAGAAATTACTGTTTGTGCATTTACAATATTCATTGATTTTTGCCATTGAAAAACATCATGTTATTCATATACCAGAAATGTTTGAAGCTACTGACTGAATGAAAGGAGCTGGCATCTCACTCTCTTTGAATCTTCTTTATCATGCTAAGAGGAGCAGGAAAAAGCAAAAAATTTCAGAATTGCACCTTGCAATGTGGAGAAATTACTGTTTGTGCATTTACAATATTCATTGATTTTTACCATTGAAAAACGTCCAGAAATGATTGAAGCTACTGACTGAATGAAAGTAGCTGGCATCTCACTCTCTTTGAATCTTCTTTATCATGCTAAGAGGAGTAGGAAAAAGCAAAAAATTTCAGACTTGCACCTTGCAATGCGGAGAAATTACTGTTTGTGCATTTACAATATTCATTGATTTTTGCCATTGAAAAACATCATGTTATTCATATACCAGAAATGTTTGAAGCTACTGACTGAATGAAAGGAGCTGGCATCTCACTCTCTTTGAATCTTCTTTATCATGCTAAGAGGAGCAGGAAAAAGCAAAAAATTTCAGAATTGCACCTTGCAATGCGGAGAAATTACTGTTTGTGCATTTACAATATTCATTGATTTTTGCCATTGAAAAACATCATGTTATTCATATGCCAGAAATGATTGAAGCTACTGACTGAATGAAAGGAGCTGGCATCTCACTCTCTTTGAATCTTCTTTATCATGCTAAGAGGAGCAGGAAAAAGTAAAAAATTTCAGAATTGCACCTTGCAATGCGGAGAAATTACTGTTTGTGCATTTATAATATTCAATGATTTTTGCCATTGAAAAACGTCCAGAAATGATTGAAGCTACTGACTGAACGAAAGGAGCTGGCATCTCACTCTCTTTGAATCTTCTTTATCATGCTAAGAGGAGCAGGAAAAAGCAAAAAATTTCAGAATTGCACCTTGCAATGCGGAGAAATTACTGTTTGTGCATTTATAATATTCAATGATTTTTGCCATTGAAAAACGTCCAGAAATGATTGAAGCTACTGACTGAACGAAAGGAGCTGGCATCTCACTCTCTTTGAATCTTCTTTATCATGCTAAGAGGAGCAGGAAAAAGCAAAAAATTTCAGAATTGCACCTTGCAATGCGGAGAAATTACTGTTTGTGCATTTACAATATTCATTGATTTTTGCCATTGAAAAACATCCAGAAATGATTGAAGCTACTGACTGAATGAAAGGAGCTGGCATCTCACTCTCTTTGAATCTTCTTTATCATGCTAAGAGGAGCAGGAAAAAGCAAAAAATTTCAGAATTGCACCTTGCAATGCGGAGAAATTACTGTTTGTGGATTTACAATATTCATTGATTTTTGCCATTGAAAAACATCATGTTATTCATATACCAGAAATGTTTGAAGCTACTGACTGAATGAAAGGAGCTGACATCTCACTCTCTTTGAATCTTCTTTATCATGCTAAGAGGAGCAGGAAAAAGCAAAAAATTTCAGAATTGCACCTTGCAATGCGGAGAAATTACTGTTTGTGCATTTACAATATTCATTGATTTTTGCCATTGAAAAACGTCCAGAAATGATTGAAGCTACTGACTGAATGAAAGGAGCTGGCATCTCACTCTCTTTGAATCGTCTTTATCATGCTAAGAGGAGCAGGAAAAAGCAAAAAATTTCAGAATTGCACCTTGCAATGCGGAGAAATTACTGTTTGTGCATTTACAATATTCATTGATTTTTGCCATTGAAAAACATGTTATTCATATACCAGAAATGTTTGAAGCTACTGACTGAATGAAAGGAGCTGGCACCTCACTCTCTTTGAATCTTCTTTATCATGCTAAGAGGAGCGGGAAAAAGCAAAAAATTTCAGAATTGCACCTTGCAATGCGGAGAAATTACTGTTTGTGCATTTATAATATTCAATGATTTTTGCCATTGAAAAACGTCCAGAAATGATTGAAGCTACTGACTGAACGAAAGGAGCTGGCATCTCACTCTCTTTGAATCTTCTTTATCATGCTAAGAGGAGCAGGAAAAAGCAAAAAATTTCAGAATTGCACCTTGCAATGCGGAGAAATTACTGTTTGTGCATTTACAATATTCATTGATTTTTGCCATTGAAAAACATCCAGAAATGATTGAAGCTACTGACTGAATGAAAGGAGCTGGCATCTCACTCTCTTTGAATCTTCTTTATCATGCTAAGAGGAGCAGGAAAAAGCAAAAAATTTCAGAATTGCACCTTGCAATGCGGAGAAATTACTGTTTGTGCATTTACAATATTCATTGATTTTTGCCATTGAAAAACATCATGTTATTCATATACCAGAAATGTTTGAAGCTACTGACTGAATGAAAGGAGCTGACATCTCACTCTCTTTGAATCTTCTTTATCATGCTAAGAGGAGCAGGAAAAATCAAAAAATTTCAGAATTGCACCTTGCAATGCGGAGAAATTGCTGTTTGTGCATTTACAATATTCATTGATTTTTGCCATTGAAAAACGTCCAGAAATGATTGAAGCTACTGACTGAATGAAAGGAGCTGGCATCTCACTCTCTTTGAATCTTCTTATCATGCTAAGAGGAGCAGGAAAAAGCAAAAAATTTCAGAATTGCACCTTGCAATGCGGAGAAATTACTGTTTGTGCATTTACAATATTCATTGATTTTTGCCATTGAAAAACATCATGTTATTCATATACCAGAAATGTTTGAAGCTACTGACTGAATGAAAGGAGCTGGCTTCTCACTCTCTTTGAATCTTCTTTATCATGCTAAGAGGAGCAGGAAAAAGCAAAAAATTTCAGAATTGCACCTTGCAATGCGGAGAAATTACTGTTTGTGCATTTACAATATTCATTGATTTTTGCCATTGAAAAACATCATGTTATTCATATACCAGAAATGTTTGAAGCTACTGACTGAATGAAAGGAGCTGGCATCTCACTCTCTTTGAATCTTCTTTATCATGCTAAGAGGAGCAGGAAAAAGCAAAAAATTTCAGAATTGCACCTTGCAATGTGGAGAAATTACTGTTTGTGCATTTACAATATTCATTGATTTTTACCATTGAAAAACGTCCAGAAATGATTGAAGCTACTGACTGAATGAAAGTAGCTGGCATCTCACTCTCTTTGAATCTTCTTTATCATGCTAAGAGGAGCAGGAAAAAGCAAAAAATTTCAGACTTGCACCTTGCAATGCGGAGAAATTACTGTTTGTGCATTTACAATATTCATTGATTTTTGCCATTGAAAAACATCATGTTATTCATATACCAGAAATGTTTGAAGCTACTGACTGAATGAAAGGAGCTGGCATCTCACTCTCTTTGAATCTTCTTTATCATGCTAAGAGGAGCAGGAAAAAGCAAAAAATTTCAGAATTGCACCTTGCAATGCGGAGAAATTACTGTTTGTGCATTTACAATATTCATTGATTTTTGCCATTGAAAAACATCATGTTATTCATATGCCAGAAATGATTGAAGCTACTGACTGAATGAAAGGAGCTGGCATCTCACTCTCTTTGAATCTTCTTTATCATGCTAAGAGGAGCAGGAAAAAGTAAAAAATTTCAGAATTGCACCTTGCAATGCGGAGAAATTACTGTTTGTGCATTTATAATATTCAATGATTTTTGCCATTGAAAAACGTCCAGAAATGATTGAAGCTACTGACTGAACGAAAGGAGCTGGCATCTCACTCTCTTTGAATCTTCTTTATCATGCTAAGAGGAGCAGGAAAAAGCAAAAAATTTCAGAATTGCACCTTGCAATGCGGAGAAATTACTGTTTGTGCATTTATAATATTCAATGATTTTTGCCATTGAAAAACGTCCAGAAATGATTGAAGCTACTGACTGAACGAAAGGAGCTGGCATCTCACTCTCTTTGAATCTTCTTTATCATGCTAAGAGGAGCAGGAAAAAGCAAAAAATTTCAGAATTGCACCTTGCAATGCGGAGAAATTACTGTTTGTGCATTTACAATATTCATTGATTTTTGCCATTGAAAAACATCCAGAAATGATTGAAGCTACTGACTGAATGAAAGGAGCTGGCATCTCACTCTCTTTGAATCTTCTTTATCATGCTAAGAGGAGCAGGAAAAAGCAAAAAATTTCAGAATTGCACCTTGCAATGCGGAGAAATTACTGTTTGTGCATTTACAATATTCATTGATTTTTGCCATTGAAAAACATCATGTTATTCATATACCAGAAATGTTTGAAGCTACTGACTGAATGAAAGGAGCTGACATCTCACTCTCTTTGAATCTTCTTTATCATGCTAAGAGGAGCAGGAAAAAGCAAAAAATTTCAGAATTGCACCTTGCAATGCGGAGAAATTACTGTTTGTGCATTTACAATATTCATTGATTTTTGCCATTGAAAAACGTCCAGAAATGATTGAAGCTACTGACTGAATGAAAGGAGCTGGCATCTCACTCTCTTTGAATCTTCTTTATCATGCTAAGAGGAGCAGGAAAAAGCAAAAAATTTCAGAATTGCACCTTGCAATGCGGAGAAATTACTGTTTGTGCATTTACAATATTCATTGATTTTTGCCATTGAAAAACATGTTATTCATATACCAGAAATGTTTGAAGCTACTGACTGAATGAAAGGAGCTGGCACCTCACTCTCTTTGAATCTTCTTTATCATGCTAAGAGGAGCGGGAAAAAGCAAAAAATTTCAGAATTGCACCTTGCAATGCGGAGAAATTACTGTTTGTGCATTTATAATATTCAATGATTTTTGCCATTGAAAAACGTCCAGAAATGATTGAAGCTACTGACTGAACGAAAGGAGCTGGCATCTCACTCTCTTTGAATCTTCTTTATCATGCTAAGAGGAGCAGGAAAAAGCAAAAAATTTCAGAATTGCACCTTGCAATGCGGAGAAATTACTGTTTGTGCATTTACAATATTCATTGATTTTTGCCATTGAAAAACATCCAGAAATGATTGAAGCTACTGACTGAATGAAAGGAGCTGGCATCTCACTCTCTTTGAATCTTCTTTATCATGCTAAGAGGAGCAGGAAAAAGCAAAAAATTTCAGAATTGCACCTTGCAATGCGGAGAAATTACTGTTTGTGCATTTACAATATTCATTGATTTTTGCCATTGAAAAACATCATGTTATTCATATACCAGAAATGTTTGAAGCTACTGACTGAATGAAAGGAGCTGACATCTCACTCTCTTTGAATCTTCTTTATCATGCTAAGAGGAGCAGGAAAAAGCAAAAAATTTCAGAATTGCACCTTGCAATGCGGAGAAATTGCTGTTTGTGCATTTACAATATTCATTGATTTTTGCCATTGAAAAACATCCAGAAATGATTGAAGCTACTGACTGAATGAAAGGAGCTGGCATCTCACTCTCTTTGAATCTTCTTATCATGCTAAGAGGAGCAGATAAAAGCAAAAAATTTCAGAATTGCACCTTGCAATGCGGAGAAATTACTGTTTGTGCATTTACAATATTCATTGATTTTTGCCATTGAAAAACATGTTATTCATATACCAGAAATGTTTGAAGCTACTGACTGAATGAAAGGAGCTGGCACCTCACTCTCTTTGAATCTTCTTTATCATGCTAAGAGGAGCGGGAAAAAGCAAAAAATTTCAGAATTGCACCTTGCAATGCGGAGAAATTACTGTTTGTGCATTTACAATATTCATTGATTTTTGCCATTGAAAAACGTCCAGAAATGATTGAAGGTACTGACTGAATGAAAGGAGCTGGCATCTCACTCTCTTTGAATCTTCTTTATCATGCTAAGAGGAGCAGGAAAAAGCAAAAAATTTCAGAATTGCACCTTGCAATGCGGAGAAATTACTGTTTGTGCATTTACAATATTCATTGGTTTTTGCCATTGAAAAACGTCCAGAAATGATTGAAGCTACTGACTGAATGAAAGGAGCTGGCATCTCACTCTCTTTGAATCTTCTTTATCATGCTAAGAGGAGCAGGAAAAAGCAAAAAATTTCAGAATTGCACCTTGCAATGCGGAGAAATTACTGTTTGTGCATTTACAATATTCATTGATTTTTGCCATTGAAAAACATCCAGAAATGATTGAAGCTACTGACTGAATGAAAGGAGCTGGCATCTCACTCTCTTTGAATCTTCTTTATCATGCTAAGAGGAGCAGGAAAAAGCAAAAAATTTCAGAATTGCACCTTGCAATGCGGAGAAATTACTGTTTGTGCATTTACAATATTCATTGATTTTTGCCATTGAAAAACATCATGTTATTCATATACCAGAAATGTTTGAAGCTACTGACTGAATAAAAGGAGCTGGCATCTCACTCTCTTTGAATCTTCTTTATCATGCTAAGAGGAGCAGGAAAAAGCAAAAAATTTCAGAATTGCACCTTGCAATGCGGAGAAATTACTGTTTGTGCATTTACAATATTCATTGATTTTTGCCATTGAAAAACGTCCAGAAATGATTGAAGCTACTGACTGAATGAAAGGAGCTGGCATCTCACTCTCTTTGAATCTTGTTTATCATGCTAAGAGGAGCAGGAAAAAGCAAAAAATTTCAGAATTGCACCTTGCAATGCGGAGAAATTACTGTTTGTGCATTTACAATATTCATTGATTTTTGCCATTGAAAAACATCATGTTATTCATATACCAGAAATGTTTGAAGCTACTGACTGAATGAAAGGAGCTGGCATCTCACTCTCTTTGAATCTTCTTCATAATGCTAAGAGGAGCAGGAAAAAGCAAAAAATTTCAGAATTGCACCTTGCAATGCGGATAAATTACTGTTTGTGCATTTACAATATTCATTGATTTTTGCCATTGAAAAACATCATGTTATTCATATACCAGAAATGATTGAAGCTACTGACTGAATGAAAGGAGCTGGCATCTCACTCTCTTTGAATCTTCTTTATCATGCTAAGAGGAGCAGGAAAAAGCAAAAAATTTCAGAATTGCACCTTGCAATG
This sequence comes from Phyllobates terribilis, assembly GCF_046119375.1. Classification (NCBI taxonomy): domain Eukaryota; kingdom Metazoa; phylum Chordata; class Amphibia; order Anura; family Dendrobatidae; genus Phyllobates; species Phyllobates terribilis. The sequence goes on from NW_027364705.1 coordinate 161,370, forward strand.
CGGAGAAATTACTGTTTGTGCATTTACAATATTCATTGATTTTTGCCATTGAAAAACATCATGTTATTCATATACCAGAAATGATTGAAGCTACTGACTGAATGAAAGGATCTGGCATCTCACTCTCTTTGAATCTTCTTTATCATGCTAAGAGGAGCAGGAAAAAGCAAAAAATTTCAGAATTGCACCTTGCAATGCGGAGAAATTACTGTTTGTGCATTTACAATATTCATTGATTTTTGCCATTGAAAAACATCATGTTATTCATATACCAGAAATGTTTGAAGCTACTGACTGAATGAAAGGAGCTGGCATCTCACTCTCTTTGAATCTTCTTCATAATGCTAAGAGGAGCAGGAAAAAGCAAAAAATTTCAGAATTGCACCTTGCAATGCGAAGAAATTACTGTTTGTGCATTTACAATATTCATTGATTTTTGCCATTGAAAAACGTCCAGAAATGATTGAAGCTACTGACTGAATGAAAGGAGCTGGCATCTCACTCTCTTTGAATCTTCTTTATCATGCTAAGAGGAGCAGGAAAAAGCAAAAAATTTCAGAATTGCACCTTGCAATGCGGAGAAATTACTGTTTGTGCATTTACAATATTCATTGATTTTTGCCATTGAAAAACATCATGTTATTCATATACCAGAAATGTTTGAAGCTACTGACTGAATGAAAGGAGCTGGCATCTCACTATCTTTCAATCTTTTTATCATGCTAAGAGGAGCAGGAAAAAGCAAAAAATTTCAGAATTGCACCTTGCAATGCGGATAAATTACTGTTTGTGCATTTACAATATTCATTGATTTTTGCCATTGAAAAACATCATGTTATTCATATACCAGAAATGATTGAAGCTACTGACTGAATGAAAGGAGCTGGCATCTCACTCTCTTTGAATCTTCTTTATCATGCTAAGAGGAGCAGGAAAAAGCAAAAAATTTCAGAATTGCACCTTGCAATGCGGAGAAATTACTGTTTGTGCATTTACAATATTCATTGATTTTTGCCATTGAAAAACATCATGTTATTCATATACCAGAAATGATAGAAGCTACTGACTGAATGAAAGGAGCTGGCATCTCACTCTCTTTGAATCTTCTTTATCATGCTAAGAGGAGCAGGAAAAAGCAAAAAATTTCAGAATTGCACCTTGCAATGCGGAGAAATTACTGTTTGTGCATTTACAATATTCATTGATTTTTGCAATTGAAAAACGTCCAGAAATGATTGAAGCTACTGACTGAATGAAAGGAGCTGGCATCTCACTCTCTTTGAATCTTCTTTATCATGCTAAGAGGAGCAGGAAAAAGCAAAAAATTTCAGAATTGCACCTTGCAATGCGGAGAAATTACTGTTTGTGCATTTACAATATTCATTGATTTTTGCCATTGAAAAACATCATGTTATTCATATACCAGAAATGTTTGAAGCTACTGACTGAATGAAAGGAGCTGGCATCTCACTCTCTTTGAATCTTCTTTATCATGCTAAGAGGAGCAGGAAAAAGCAAAAAATTTCAGAATTGCACCTTGCAATGCGGAGAAATTACTGTTTGTGCATTTACAATATTCATTAATTTTTGCCATTGAAAAACGTCCAGAAATGATTGAAGCTACTGACTGAATGAAAGGAGCTGGCATCTCACTCTCTTTGAATCTTGTTTATCATGCTAAGAGGAGCAGGAAAAAGCAAAAAATTTCAGAATTGCACCTTGCAATGCGGAGAAATTACTGTTTGTGCATTTACAATATTCATTGATTTTTGCCATTGAAAAACGTCCAGAAATGATTGAAGCTACTGACTGAATGAAAGGAGCTGGCATCTCACTCTCTTTGAAACTTCTTTATCATGCTAAGAGGAGCAGGAAAAAGCAAAAAATTTCAGAATTGCACCTTGCAATGCGGAGAAATTACTGTTTGTGCATTTACAATATTCATTGATTTTTGCCATTGAAAAACGTCCAGAAATGATTGAAGCTACTGACTGAATGAAAGGAGCTGGCATCTCACTCTCTTTGAATCTTCTTTATCATGCTAAGAGGAGCAGGAAAAAGTAAAAAATTTCAGAATTGCACCTTGCAATGCGGAGAAATTACTGTTTGTGCATTTACAATATTCAATGATTTTTGCCATTGAAAAACGTCCAGAAATTATTGAAGCTACTGACTGAACGAAAAGAGCTGGCATCTCACTCTCTTTGAATCTTCTTTATCATGCTAAGAGGAGCAGGAAAAAGCAAAAAATTTCAGAATTGCACCTTGCAATGCGGAGAAATTACTGTTTGTGCATTTACAATATTCATTGATTTTTGCCATTGAAAAACATCATGTTATTCATATACCAGAAATGTTTGAAGCTACTGACTGAATGAAAGGAGCTGGCATCTCACTCTCTTTGAATCTTCTTCATAATGCTAAGAGGAGCAGGAAAAAGCAAAAAATTTCAGAATTGCACCTTGCAATGCGGAGAAAATACTGTTTGTGCATTTACAATATTCATTGATTTTTGCCATTGAAAAACGTCCAGAAATGATTGAAGCTACTGACTGAATGAAAGGAGCTGGCATCTCACTCTCTTTGAATCTTCTTTATCATGCTAAGAGGAGCAGGAAAAAGCAAAAAATTTCAGAATTGCACCTTGCAATGCGGAGAAATTACTGTTTGTGCATTTACAAAATTCATTGATTTTTGCCATTGAAAAACATCATGTTATTCATATACCAGAAATGACTGAAGCTACTGACTGAATGAAAGGAGCTGGCATCTCACTCTCTTTGAATCTTCTTTATCATGCTAAGAGGAGCAGGAAAAAGCAAAACATTTCAGAATTGCACCTTGCAATGCGGAGAAATTACTGTTTGTGCATTTACAATATTCATTGATTTTTGCCATTGAAAAACGTCCAGAAATGATTGAAGCTACTGACTGAATGAAAGGAGCTGGCATCTCACTCTCTTTGAATCTTCTTTATCATGCTAAGAGGAGCAGGAAAAAGCAAAAAATTTCAGAATTGCACCTTGCAATGCGGAGAAATTACTGTTTGTGCATTTACAATATTCATTGATTTTTGCCATTGAAAAACATCATGTTATTCATATACCAGAAATGTTTGAAGCTACTGACTGAATGAAAGGAGCTGGCATCTCACTCTCTTTCAATCTTCTTTATCATGCTAAGAGGAGCAGGAAAAAGCAAAAAATTTCAGAATTGCACCTTGCAATGCGGATAAATTACTGTTTGTGCATTTACAATATTCATTGATTTTTGCCATTGAAAAACATCATGTTATTCATATACCAGAAATGATTGAAGCTACTGACTGAATGAAAGGAGCTGGCATCTCACTCTCTTTGAATCTTCTTTATCATGCTAAGAGGAGCAGGAAAAAGCAAAAAATTTCAGAATTGCACCTTGCAATGCGGAGAAATTACTGTTTGTGCATTTACAATATTCATTGATTTTTGCCATTGAAAAACATCATGTTATTCATATACCAGAAATGATTGAAGCTACTGACTGAATGAAAGGAGCTGGCATCTCACTCTCTTTGAATCTTCTTTATCATGCTAAGAGGAGCAGGAAAAAGCAAAAAATTTCAAAATTGCACCTTGCAATGCGGAGAAATTACTGTTTGTGCATTTACAATATTCAATGATTTTTGCCATTGAAAAACGTCCAGAAATTATTGAAGCTACTGACTGAACGAAAGGAGCTGGCATCTCACTCTCTTTGAATCTTCTTTATCATGCTAAGAGGAGCAGGAAAAAGCAAAAAATTTCAGAATTGCACCTTGCAATGCGGAGAAATTACTGTTTGTGCATTTACAATATTCATTGATTTTTGCCATTGAAAAACATCATGTTATTCATATACCAGAAATGTTTGAAGCTACTGACTGAATGAAAGGAGCTGGCATCTCACTCTCTTTGAATCTTCTTCATAATGCTAAGAGGAGCAGGAAAAAGCAAAAAATTTGAGAATTGCACCTTGCAATGCGGAGAAATTACTGTTTGTGCATTTACAATATTCATTGATTTTTGCCATTGAAAAACATCCAGAAATGATTGAAGCTACTGACTGAATGAAAGGAGCTGGCATCTCACTCTCTTTGAATCTTCTTTATCATGCTAAGAGGAGCAGGAAAAAGCAAAAAATTTCAGAATTGCACCTTGCAATGCGGAGAAATTACTGTTTGTGCATTTACAAAATTCATTGATTTTTGCCATTGAAAAACATCATGTTATTCATATACTAGAAATGACTGAAGCTACTGACTGAATGAAAGGAGCTGGCATCTCACTCTCTTTGAATCTTCTTTATCATGCTAAGAGGAGCAGGAAAAAGCAAAAAATTTCAGAATTGCACCTTGCAATGCGGAGAAATTACTGTTTGTGCATTTACAATATTCATTGATTTTTGCCATTGAAAAACGTCCAGAAATGATTGAAGCTACTGACTGAATGAAAGGAGCTGGCATCTCACTCTCTTTGAATCTTCTTTATCATGCTAAGAGGAGCAGGAAAAAGCAAAAAATTTCAGAATTGCACCTTGCAATGCGGAGAAATTACTGTTTGTGCATTTACAATATTCATTGATTTTTGCCATTGAAAAACATCATGTTATTCATATACCAGAAATGTTTGAAGCTACTGACTGAATGAAAGGAGCTGGCATCTCACTCTCTTTCAATCTTCTTTATCATGCTAAGAGGAGCAGGAAAAAGCAAAAAATTTCAGAATTGCACCTTGCAATGCGGATAAATTACTGTTTGTGCATTTACAATATTCATTGATTTTTGCCATTGAAAAACATCATGTTATTCATAAACCAGAAATGATTGAAGCTACTGACTGAATGAAAGGAGCTGGCATCTCACTCTCTTTGAATCTTCTTTATCATGCTAAGAGGAGCAGGAAAAAGCAAAAAATTTCAGAATTGCACCTTGCAATGCGGAGAAATTACTGTTTGTGCATTTACAATATTCATTGATTTTTGCCATTGAAAAACATCATGTTATTCATATACCAGAAATGATTGAAGCTACTGACTGAATGAAAGGAGCTGGCATCTCACTCTCTTTGAATCTTCTTTATCATGCTAAGAGGAGCAGGAAAAAGCAAAAAATTTCAGAATTGCACCTTGCAATGCGGAGAAATTACTGTTTGTGCATTTACAATATTCATTGATTTTTGCAATTGAAAAACGTCCAGAAATGATTGAAGCTACTGACTGAATGAAAGGAGCTGGCATCTCACTCTCTTTGAATCTTCTTTATCATGCTAAGAGGAGCAGGAAAAAGCAAAAAATTTCAGAATTGCACCTTGCAATGCGGAGAAATTACTGTTTGTGCATTTACAATATTCATTGATTTTTGCCATTGAAAAACATCATGTTATTCATATACCAGAAATGTTTGAAGCTACTGACTGAATGAAAGGAGCTGGCATCTCACTCTCTTTGAATCTTCTTTATCATGCTAAGAGGAGCAGGAAAAAGCAAAAAATTTCAGAATTGCACCTTGCAATGCGGAGAAATTACTGTTTGTGCATTTACAATATTCATTGATTTTTGCCATTGAAAAACGTCCAGAAATGATTGAAGCTACTGACTGAATGAAAGGAGCTGACATCTCACTCTCTTTGAATCTTGTTTATCATGCTAAGAGGAGCAGGAAAAAGCAAAAAATTTCAGAATTGCACCTTGCAATGCGGAGAAATTACTGTTTGTGCATTTACAATATTCATTGATTTTTGCCATTGAAAAATGTCCAGAAATGATTGAAGCTACTGACTGAATGAAAGGAGCTGGCATCTCACTCTCTTTGAAACTTCTTTATCATGCTAAGAGGAGCAGGAAAAAGCAAAAAATTTCAGAATTGCACCTTGCAATGCGGAGAAATTACTGTTTGTGCATTTACAATATTCATTGATTTTTGCCATTGAAAAACGTCCAGAAATGATTGAAGCTACTGACTGAATGAAAGGAGCTGGCATCTCACTCTCTTTGAATCTTCTTTATCATGCTAAGAGGAGCAGGAAAAAGTAAAAAATTTCAGAATTGCACCTTGCAATGCGGAGAAATTACTGTTTGTGCATTTACAATATTCAATGATTTTTGCCATTGAAAAACGTCCAGAAATTATTGAAGCTACTGACTGAACGAAAGGAGCTGGCATCTCACTCTCTTTGAATCTTCTTTATCATGCTAAGAGGAGCAGGAAACAACAAAAAATTTCAGAATTGCACCTTGCAATGCGGAGAAATTACTGTTTGTGCATTTACAATATTCATTGATTTTTGCCATTGAAAAACATCATGTTATTCATATACCAGAAATGTTTGAAGCTACTGACTGAATGAAAGGAGCTGGCATCTCACTCTCTTTGAATCTTCTTCATAATGCTAAGAGGAGCAGGAAAAAGCAAAAAATTTCAGAATTGCACCTTGCAATGCGGAGAAATTACTGTTTGTGCATTTACAATATTCATTGATTTTTGCCATTGAAAAACATCCAGAAATGATTGAAGCTACAGACTGAATGAAAGGAGCTGGCATCTCACTCTCTTTCAATCTTCTTTATCATGCTAAGAGGAGCAGGAAAAAGCAAAAAATTTCAGAATTGCACCTTGCAATGCGGATAAATTACTGTTTGTGCATTTACAATATTCATTGATTTTTGCCATTGAAAAACATCATGTTATTCATATACCAGAAATGATTGAAGCTACTGACTGAATGAAAGGAGCTGGAATCTCACTCTCTTTGAATCTTCTTTATCATGCTAAGAGGAGCAGGAAAAAGCAAAAAATTTCAGAATTGCACCTTGCAATGCGGAGAAATTACTGTTTGTGCATTTACAATATTCATTGATTTTTGCCATTGAAAAACATCATGTTATTCATATACCAGAAATGTTTGAAGCTACTGACTGAATGAAAGGAGCTGGCATCTCACTCTCTTTCAATCTTCTTTATCATGCTAAGAGGAGCAGGAAAAAGCAAAAAATTTCAGAATTGCACCTTGCAATGCGGATAAATTACTGTTTGTGCATTTACAATATTCATTGATTTTTGCCATTGAAAAACATCATGTTATTCATAAACCAGAAATGATTGAAGCTACTGACTGAATGAAAGGAGCTGGCATCTCACTCTCTTTGAATCTTCTTTATCATGCTAAGAGGAGCAGGAAAAAGCAAAAAATTTCAGAATTGCACCTTGCAATGCGGAGAAATTACTGTTTGTGCATTTACAATATTCATTGATTTTTGCCATTGAAAAACATCATGTTATTCATATACCAGAAATGATTGAAGCTACTGACTGAATGAAAGGAGCTGGCATCTCACTCTCTTTGAATCTTCTTTATCATGCTAAGAGGAGCAGGAAAAAGCAAAAAATTTCAGAATTGCACCTTGCAATGCGGAGAAATTACTGTTTGTGCATTTACAATATTCATTGATTTTTGCAATTGAAAAACGTCCAGAAATGATTGAAGCTACTGACTGAATGAAAGGAGCTGGCATCTCACTCTCTTTGAATCTTCTTTATCATGCTAAGAGGAGCAGGAAAAAGCAAAAAATTTCAGAATTGCACCTTGCAATGCGGAGAAATTACTGTTTGTGCATTTACAATATTCATTGATTTTTGCCATTGAAAAACATCATGTTATTCATATACCAGAAATGTTTGAAGCTACTGACTGAATGAAAGGAGCTGGCATCTCACTCTCTTTGAATCTTCTTTATCATGCTAAGAGGAGCAGGAAAAAGCAAAAAATTTCAGAATTGCACCTTGCAATGCGGAGAAATTACTGTTTGTGCATTTACAATATTCATTGATTTTTGCCATTGAAAAACATCATGTTATTCATATACCAGAAATGTTTGAAGCTACTGACTGAATGAAAGGAGCTGGCATCTCACTCTCTTTCAATCTTCTTTATCATGCTAAGAGGAGCAGGAAAAAGCAAAAAATTTCAGAATTGCACCTTGCAATGCGGATAAATTACTGTTTGTGCATTTACAATATTCATTGATTTTTGCCATTGAAAAACATCATGTTATTCATAAACCAGAAATGATTGAAGCTGCTGACTGAATGAAAGGAGCTGGCATCTCACTCTCTTTGAATCTTCTTTATCATGCTAAGAGGAGCAGGAAAAAGCAAAAAATTTCAGAATTGCACCTTGCAATGCGGAGAAATTACAGTTTGTGCATTTACAATATTCATTGATTTTTGCCATTGAAAAACATCATGTTATTCATATACCAGAAATGATTGAAGCTACTGACTGAATGAAAGGAGCTGGCATCTCACTTTCTTTGAATCTTCTTTATCATGCTAAGAGGAGCAGGAAAAAGCAAAAAATTTCAGAATTGCACCTTGCAATGCGGAGAAATTACTGTTTGTGCATTTACAATATTCATTGATTTTTGCAATTGAAAAACGTCCAGAAATGATTGAAGCTACTGACTGAATGAAAGGAGCTGGCATCTCACTCTCTTTGAATCTTCTTTATCATGCTAAGAGGAGCAGGAAAAAGCAAAAAATTTCAGAATTGCACCTTGCAATGCGGAGAAATTACTGTTTGTGCATTTACAATATTCATTGATTTTTGCCATTGAAAAACATCATGTTATTCATATACCAGAAATGTTTGAAGCTACTGACTGAATGAAAGGAGCTGGCATCTCACTCTCTTTGAATCTTCTTTATCATGCTAAGAGGAGCAGGAAAAAGCAAAAAATTTCAGAATTGCACCTTGCAATGCGGAGAAATTACTGTTTGTGCATTTACAATATTCATTGATTTTTGCCATTGAAAAACGTCCAGAAATGATTGAAGCTACTGACTGAATGAAAGGAGCTGACATCTCACTCTCTTTGAATCTTGTTTATCATGCTAAGAGGAGCAGGAAAAAGCAAAAAATTTCAGAATTGCACCTTGCAATGCGGAGAAATTACTGTTTGTGCATTTACAATATTCATTGATTTTTGCCATTGAAAAATGTCCAGAAATGATTGAAGCTACTGACTGAATGAAAGGAGCTGGCATCTCACTCTCTTTGAAACTTCTTTATCATGCTAAGAGGAGCAGGAAAAAGCAAAAAATTTCAGAATTGCACCTTGCAATGCGGAGAAATTACTGTTTGTGCATTTACAATATTCATTGATTTTTGCCATTGAAAAACGTCCAGAAATGATTGAAGCTACTGACTGAATGAAAGGAGCTGGCATCTCACTCTCTTTGAATCTTCTTTATCATGCTAAGAGGAGCAGGAAAAAGTAAAAAATTTCAGAATTGCACCTTGCAATGCGGAGAAATTACTGTTTGTGCATTTACAATATTCAATGATTTTTGCCATTGAAAAACGTCCAGAAATTATTGAAGCTACTGACTGAACGAAAGGAGCTGGCATCTCACTCTCTTTGAATCTTCTTTATCATGCTAAGAGGAGCAGGAAAAAGCAAAAAATTTCAGAATTGCACCTTGCAATGCGGAGAAATTACTGTTTGTGCATTTACAATATTCATTGATTTTTGCCATTGAAAAACATCATGTTATTCATATACCAGAAATGTTTGAAGCTACTGACTGAATGAAAGGAGCTGGCATCTCACTCTCTTTGAATCTTCTTCATAATGCTAAGAGGAGCAGGAAAAAGCAAAAAATTTCAGAATTGCACCTTGCAATGCGGAGAAATTACTGTTTGTGCATTTACAATATTCATTGATTTTTGCCATTGAAAAACATCCAGAAATGATTGAAGCTACAGACTGAATGAAAGGAGCTGGCATCTCACTCTCTTTGATTCTTCTTTATCATGCTAAGAGGAGCAGGAAAAAGCAAAAAATTTCAGAATTGCACCTTGCAATGCGGAGAAATTACTGTTTGTGCATTTACAATATTCATTGATTTTTGCCATTGAAAAACATCATGTTATTCATATACCAGAAATGTTTGAAGCTACTGACTGAATGAAAGGAGCTGGCATCTCACTCTCTTTCAATCTTCTTTATCATGCTAAGAGGAGCAGGAAAAAGCAAAAAATTTCAGAATTGCACCTTGCAATGCGGATAAATTACTGTTTGTGCATTTACAATATTCATTGATTTTTGCCATTGAAAAACATCATGTTATTCATATACCAGAAATGATTGAAGCTACTGACTGAATGAAAGGAGCTGGCATCTCACTCTTTGAATCTTCTTTATCATGCTAAGAGGAGCAGGAAAAAGCAAAAAATTTCAGAATTGCACCTTGCAATGCGGAGAAATTACTGTTTGTACATTTACAATATTCATTGATTTTTGCCATTGAAAAACATCATGTTATTCATATACCAGAAATGATTGAAGCTACTGACTGAATGAAAGGAGCTGGCATCTCACTCTCTTTGAATCTTCTTTATCATGCTAAGAGGAGCAGGAAAAAGCAAAAAATTTCAGAATTGCACCTTGCAATGCGGAGAAATTACTGTTTGTGCATTTACAATATTCAATGATTTTTGCCATTGAAAAACGTCCAGAAATTATTGAAGCTACTGACTGAACGAAAGGAGCTGGCATCTCACTCTCTTTGAGTCTTCTTTATCATGCTAAGAGGAGCAGGAAAAAGCAAAAAATTTCAGAATTGCACCTTGCAATGCGGAGAAATTACTGTTTGTGCATTTACAATATTCATTGATTTTTGCCATTGAAAAACATCATGTTATTCATATACCAGAAATGTTTGAAGCTACTGACTGAATGAAAGGAGCTGGCATCTCACTCTCTTTGAATCTTCTTCATAATGCTAAGAGGAGCAGGAAAAAGCAAAAAATTTCAGAATTGCACCTTGCAATGCGGAGAAATTACTGTTTGTGCATTTACAATATTCATTGATTTTTGCCATTGAAAAACATCCAGAAATGATTGAAGCTACTGACTGAATGAAAGGAGCTGGCATCTCACTCTCTTTGAATCTTCTTTATCATGCTAAGAGGAGCAGGAAAAAGCAAAAAATTTCAGAATTGCACCTTGCAATGCGGAGAAATTACTGTTTGTGCATTTACAATATTCATTGATTTTTGCCATTGAAAAACATCATGTTATTCATATACCAGAAATGTTTGAAGCTACTGACTGAATGAAAGGAGCTGGCATCTCACTCTCTTTGAATCTTCTTCATAATGCTAAGAGGAGCAGGAAAAAGCAAAAAATTTCAGAATTGCACCTTGCAATGCGGAGAAATTACTGTTTGTGCATTTACAATATTCATTGATTTTTGCCATTGAAAAACATCCAGAAATGATTGAAGCTACAGACTGAATGAAAGGAGCTGGCATCTCACTCTCTTTGATTCTTCTTTATCATGCTAAGAGGAGCAGGAAAAAGCAAAAAATTTCAGAATTGCACCTTGCAATGCGGAGAAATTACTGTTTGTGCATTTACAATATTCATTGATTTTTGCCATTGAAAAACATCATGTTATTCATATACCAGAAATGTTTGAAGCTACTGACTGAATGAAAGGAGCTGGCATCTCACTCTCTTTCAATCTTCTTTATCATGCTAAGAGGAGCAGGAAAAAGCAAAAAATTTCAGAATTGCACCTTGCAATGCGGATAAATTACTGTTTGTGCATTTACAATATTCATTGATTTTTGCCATTGAAAAACATCATGTTATTCATATACCAGAAATGATTGAAGCTACTGACTGAATGAAAGGAGCTGGCATCTCACTCTTTGAATCTTCTTTATCATGCTAAGAGGAGCAGGAAAAAGCAAAAAATTTCAGAATTGCACCTTGCAATGCGGAGAAATTACTGTTTGTGCATTTACAATATTCATTGATTTTTGCCATTGAAAAACATCATGTTATTCATATACCAGAAATGATTGAAGCTACTGACTGAATGAAAGGAGCTGGCATCTCACTCTCTTTGAATCTTCTTTATCATGCTAAGAGGAGCAGGAAAAAGCAAAAAATTTCAGAATTGCACCTTGCAATGCGGAGAAATTACTGTTTGTGCATTTACAATATTCAATGATTTTTGCCATTGAAAAACGTCCAGAAATTATTGAAGCTACTGACTGAACGAAAGGAGCTGGCATCTCACTCTCTTTGAATCTTCTTTATCATGCTAAGAGGAGCAGGAAAAAGCAAAAAATTTCAGAATTGCACCTTGCAATGCGGAGAAATTACTGTTTGTGCATTTACAATATTCATTGATTTTTGCCATTGAAAAACATCATGTTATTCATATACCAGAAATGTTTGAAGCTACTGACTGAATGAAAGGAGCTGGCATCTCACTCTCTTTGAATCTTCTTCATAATGCTAAGAGGAGCAGGAAAAAGCAAAAAATTTCAGAATTGCACCTTGCAATGCGGAGAAATTACTGTTTGTGCATTTACAATATTCATTGATTTTTGCCATTGAAAAACATCCAGAAATGTTTGAAGCTACTGACTGAATGAAAGGAGCTGGCATCTCACTCTCTTTGAATCTTCTTCATAATGCTAAGAGGAGCAGGAAAAAGCAAAAAATTTCAGAATTGCACCTTGCAATGCGGAGAAATTACTGTTTGTGCATTTACAATATTCATTGATTTTTGCCATTGAAAAACATCCAGAAATGATTGAAGCTACAGACTGAATGAAAGGAGCTGGCATCTCACTCTCTTTGATTCTTCTTTATCATGCTAAGAGGAGCAGGAAAAAGCAAAAAATTTCAGAATTGCACCTTGCAATGCGGAGAAATTACTGTTTGTGCATTTACAATATTCATTGATTTTTGCCATTGAAAAACATCATGTTATTCATATACCAGAAATGTTTGAAGCTACTGACTGAATGAAAGGAGCTGGCATCTCACTCTCTTTCAATCTTCTTTATCATGCTAAGAGGAGCAGGAAAAAGCAAAAAATTTCAGAATTGCACCTTGCAATGCGGATAAATTACTGTTTGTGCATTTACAATATTCATTGATTTTTGCCATTGAAAAACATCATGTTATTCATATACCAGAAATGATTGAAGCTACTGACTGAATGAAAGGAGCTGGCATCTCACTCTCTTTGAATCTTCTTTATCATGCTAAGAGGAGCAGGAAAAAGCAAAAAATTTCAGAATTGCACCTTGCAATGCGGAGAAATTACTGTTTGTGCATTTACAATATTCATTGATTTTTGCCATTGAAAAACATCATGTTATTCATATACCAGAAATGATTGAAGCTACTGACTGAATGAAAGGAGCTGGCATCTCACTCTCTTTGAATCTTCTTTATCATGCTAAGAGGAGCAGGAAAAAGAAAAAAATTTCAGAATTGCACCTTGCAATGCGGAGAAATTACTGTTTGTGCATTTACAATATTCAATGATTTTTGCCATTGAAAAACGTCCAGAAATTATTGAAGCTACTGACTGAACGAAAGGAGCTGGCATCTCACTCTCTTTGAATCTTCTTTATCATGCTAAGAGGAGCAGGAAAAAGCAAAAAATTTCAGAATTGCACCTTGCAATGCGGAGAAATTACTGTTTGTGCATTTACAATATTCATTGATTTTTGCCATTGAAAAACATCATGTTATTCATATACCAGAAATGTTTGAAGCTACTGACTGAATGAAAGGAGCTGGCATCTCACTCTCTTTGAATCTTCTTCATAATGCTAAGAGGAGCAGGAAAAAGCAAAAAATTTCAGAATTGCACCTTGCAATGTGGAGAAATTACTGTTTGTGCATTTACAATATTCATTGATTTTTGCCATTGAAAAACATCCAGAAATGATTGAAGCTACTGACTGAATGAAAGGAGCTGGCATCTCACTCTCTTTGAATCTTCTTTATCATGCTAAGAGGAGCAGGAAAAAGCAAAAAATTTCAGAATTGCACCTTGCAATGCGGAGAAATTACTGTTTGTGCATTTACAAAATTCATTGATTTTTGCCATTGAAAAACATCATGTTATTCATATACTAGAAATGACTGAAGCTACTGACTGAATGAAAGGAGCTGGCATCTCACTCTCTTTGAATCTTCTTTATCATGCTAAGAGGAGCAGGAAAAAGCAAAAAATTTCAGAATTGCACCTTGCAATGCGGAGAAATTACTGTTTGTGCATTTACAATATTCATTGATTTTTGCCATTGAAAAACGTCCAGAAATGATTGAAGCTACTGACTGAATGAAAGGAGCTGGCATCTCACTCTCTTTGAATCTTCTTTATCATGCTAAGAGGAGCAGGAAAAAGCAAAAAATTTCAGAATTGCACCTTGCAATGCGGAGAAATTACTGTTTGTGCATTTACAATATTCATTGATTTTTGCCATTGAAAAACATCATGTTATTCATATACCAGAAATGTTTGAAGCTACTGACTGAATGAAAGGAGCTGGCATCTCACTCTCTTTCAATCTTCTTTATCATGCTAAGAGGAGCAGGAAAAAGCAAAAAATTTCAGAATTGCACCTTGCAATGCGGATAAATTACTGTTTGTGCATTTACAATATTCATTGATTTTTGCCATTGAAAAACATCATGTTATTCATAAACCAGAAATGATTGAAGCTACTGACTGAATGAAAGGAGCTGGCATCTCACTCTCTTTGAATCTTCTTTATCATGCTAAGAGGAGCAGGAAAAAGCAAAAAATTTCAGAATTGCACCTTGCAATGCGGAGAAATTACTGTTTGTGCATTTACAATATTCATTGATTTTTGCCATTGAAAAACATCATGTTATTCATATACCAGAAATGATTGAAGCTACTGACTGAATGAAAGGAGCTGGCATCTCACTCTCTTTGAATCTTCTTTATCATGCTAAGAGGAGCAGGAAAAAGCAAAAAATTTCAGAATTGCACCTTGCAATGCGGAGAAATTACTGTTTGTGCATTTACAATATTCATTGATTTTTGCAATTGAAAAACGTCCAGAAATGATTGAAGCTACTGACTGAATGAAAGGAGCTGGCATCTCACTCTCTTTGAATCTTCTTTATCATGCTAAGAGGAGCAGGAAAAAGCAAAAAATTTCAGAATTGCACCTTGCAATGCGGAGAAATTACTGTTTGTGCATTTACAATATTCATTGATTTTTGCCATTGAAAAACATCATGTTATTCATATACCAGAAATGTTTGAAGCTACTGACTGAATGAAAGGAGCTGGCATCTCACTCTCTTTGAATCTTCTTTATCATGCTAAGAGGAGCAGGAAAAAGCAAAAAATTTCAGAATTGCACCTTGCAATGCGGAGAAATTACTGTTTGTGCATTTACAATATTCATTGATTTTTGCCATTGAAAAACGTCCAGAAATGATTGAAGCTACTGACTGAATGAAAGGAGCTGACATCTCACTCTCTTTGAATCTTGTTTATCATGCTAAGAGGAGCAGGAAAAAGCAAAAAATTTCAGAATTGCACCTTGCAATGCGGAGAAATTACTGTTTGTGCATTTACAATATTCATTGATTTTTGCCATTGAAAAATGTCCAGAAATGATTGAAGCTACTGACTGAATGAAAGGAGCTGGCATCTCACTCTCTTTGAAACTTCTTTATCATGCTAAGAGGAGCAGGAAAAAGCAAAAAATTTCAGAATTGCACCTTGCAATGCGGAGAAATTACTGTTTGTGCATTTACAATATTCATTGATTTTTGCCATTGAAAAACGTCCAGAAATGATTGAAGCTACTGACTGAATGAAAGGAGCTGGCATCTCACTCTCTTTGAATCTTCTTTATCATGCTAAGAGGAGCAGGAAAAAGTAAAAAATTTCAGAATTGCACCTTGCAATGCGGAGAAATTACTGTTTGTGCATTTACAATATTCAATGATTTTTGCCATTGAAAAACGTCCAGAAATTATTGAAGCTACTGACTGAACGAAAGGAGCTGGCATCTCACTCTCTTTGAATCTTCTTTATCATGCTAAGAGGAGCAGGAAAAAGCAAAAAATTTCAGAATTGCACCTTGCAATGCGGAGAAATTACTGTTTGTGCATTTACAATATTCATTGATTTTTGCCATTGAAAAACATCATGTTATTCATATACCAGAAATGTTTGAAGCTACTGACTGAATGAAAGGAGCTGGCATCTCACTCTCTTTGAATCTTCTTCATAATGCTAAGAGGAGCAGGAAAAAGCAAAAAATTTCAGAATTGCACCTTGCAATGCGGAGAAATTACTGTTTGTGCATTTACAATATTCATTGATTTTTGCCATTGAAAAACATCCAGAAATGATTGAAGCTACAGACTGAATGAAAGGAGCTGGCATCTCACTCTCTTTGATTCTTCTTTATCATGCTAAGAGGAGCAGGAAAAAGCAAAAAATTTCAGAATTGCACCTTGCAATGCGGAGAAATTACTGTTTGTGCATCATGTTATTGCACAAACAGTAATTTCTCCGCATTGCAAGGTGCAATTCTGAAATTTTTTGCTTTTTCCTGCTCCTCTTAGCATGGTAAAGAAGATTCAAAGAGAGTGAGATAACAGCTCCTTTCATTCAGTCAGTAGCTTCAATCATTTCTGGACGTTTTTCAATGGCAAAAATCAATGAATATTGTAAATGCACAAACAGTAATTTCTCCGCATTGCAAGGTGCAATTCTGAAATTTTTTGCTTTTTCCTGCTCCTCTTAGCATGATAAAGAAGATTCAAAGAGAGTGAGATGCCAGCTCCTTTCATTCAGTCAGTAGCTTCAATCATTTCTGGACGTTTTTCAATTGCAAAAATCAATGAATATTGTAAATGCACAAACAGTAATTTCTCCGCATTGCAAGGTGCAATTCTGAAATTTTTTGCTTTTTCCTGCTCCTCTTAGCATGATAAAGAAGATTCAAAGAGAGTGACATGCCAGCTACTTTCATTCAGTCAGTAGCTTCAATCATTTCTGGTATATGAATAACATGATGTTTTTCAATGGCAAAAATCAATGAATATTGTAAATGCACAAACAGTAATTTCTCCGCATTGCAAGGTGCAATTCTGAAATTTTTTGCTTTATCCTGCTCCTCTTAGCATGATAAAGAAGATTCAAAGAGAGTGAGATGCCAGCTCCTTTCATTCAGTCAGTAGCTTCAATCATTTCTGGTATATGAATAACATGATGTTTTTCAATGGCAAAAATCAATGAATATTGTAAATGCACAAACAGTAATTTATCCGCATTGCAAGGTGCAATTCTGAAATTTTTTGCTTTTTCCTGCTCCTCTTAGCATGATAAAGAAGATTCAAAGAGAGTGAGATGCCAGCTCCTTTCATTCAGTCAGTAGCTTCAAACATTTCTGGTATATGAATAACATGATGTTTTTCAATGGCAAAAATCAATGAATATTGTAAATGCACAAACAGTAATTTCTCCGCATTGCAAGGTGCAATTCTGAAATTTTTTGCTTTTTCCTGCTCCTCTTAGCATGATAAAGAAGATTCAAAGAGAGTGAGATGCCAGCTCCTTTCATTCAGTCAGTAGCTTCAATCATTTCTGGACGTTTTTCAATGGCAAAAATCAATGAATATTGTAAATGCACAAACAGTAATTTCTCCGCATTGCAAGGTGCAATTCTGAAATTTTTTGCTTTTTCCTGCTCCTCTTAGCATGATAAAGAAGATTCAAAGAGAGTGAGATGCCAGCTCCTTTCATTCAGTCAGTAGCTTCAAACATTTCTGGTATATGAATAACATGATGTTTTTCAATGGCAAAAATCAATGAATATTGTAAATGCACAAACAGTAATTTCTCCGCATTGCAAGGTGCAATTCTGAAATTTTTTGCTTTTTCCTGCTCCTCTTAGCATGATAAAGAAGATTCAAAGAGAGTGAGATGCCAGCTCCTTTCATTCAGTCAGTAGCTTCAATCATTTCTGGACGTTTTTCAATGGCAAAAATCAATGAATATTGTAAATGCACAAACAGTAATTTCTCCGCATTGCAAGGTGCAATTCTGAAAATTTTTGCTTTTTCCTGCTCCTCTTAGCATGATAAAGAAGTTTCAGAGAGTGAGATGCCAGCTCCTTTCATTCAGTCAGTAGCTTCAATCATTTCTGGACGTTTTTCAATGGCAAAAATCAATGAATATTGTAAATGCACAAACAGTAATTTCTCCGCATTGCAAGGTGCAATTCTGAAATTTTTTGCTTTTTCCTGCTCCTCTTAGCATGATAAAGAAGATTCAAAGAGAGTGACATGCCAGCTACTTTCATTCAGTCAGTAGCTTCAATCATTTCTGGTATATGAATAACATGATGTTTTTCAATGGCAAAAATCAATGAATATTGTAAATGCACAAACAGTAATTTCTCCGCATTGCAAGGTGCAATTCTGAAATTTTTTGCTTTATCCTGCTCCTCTTAGCATGATAAAGAAGATTCAAAGAGAGTGAGATGCCAGCTCCTTTCATTCAGTCAGTAGCTTCAATCATTTCTGGTATATGAATAACATGATGTTTTTCAATGGCAAAAATCAATGAATATTGTAAATGCACAAACAGTAATTTATCCGCATTGCAAGGTGCAATTCTGAAATTTTTTGCTTTTTCCTGCTCCTCTTAGCATGATAAAGAAGATTCAAAGAGAGTGAGATGCCAGCTCCTTTCATTCAGTCAGTAGCTTCAAACATTTCTGGTATATGAATAACATGATGTTTTTCAATGGCAAAAATCAATGAATATTGTAAATGCACAAACAGTAATTTCTCCGCATTGCAAGGTGCAATTCTGAAATTTTTTGCTTTTTCCTGCTCCTCTTAGCATGATAAAGAAGATTCAAAGAGAGTGAGATGCCAGCTCCTTTCATTCAGTCAGTAGCTTCAATCATTTCTGGACGTTTTTCAATGGCAAAAATCAATGAATATTGTAAATGCACAAACAGTAATTTCTCCGCATTGCAAGGTGCAATTCTGAAATTTTTTGCTTTTTCCTGCTCCTCTTAGCATGATAAAGAAGATTCAAAGAGAGTGAGATGCCAGCTCCTTTCATTCAGTCAGTAGCTTCAATCATTTCTGGACGTTTTTCAATGGCAAAAATCAATGAATATTGTAAATGCACAAACAGTAATTTCTCCGCATTGCAAGGTGCAATTCTGAAAATTTTTGCTTTTTCCTGCTCCTCTTAGCATGATAAAGAAGTTTCAGAGAGTGAGATGCCAGCTCCTTTCATTCAGTCAGTAGCTTCAATCATTTCTGGACGTTTTTCAATGGCAAAAATCAATGAATATTGTAAATGCACAAACAGTAATTTCTCCGCATTGCAAGGTGCAATTCTGAAATTTTTTGCTTTTTCCTGCTCCTCTTAGCATGATAAACAAGATTCAAAGAGAGTGAGATGCCAGCTCCTTTCATTCAGTCAGTAGCTTCAATCATTTCTGGACGTTTTTCAAAGGCAAAAATCAATGAATATTGTAAATGCACAAACAGTAATTTATCCGCATTGCAAGGTGCAATTCTGAAATTTTTTGCTTTTTCCTGCTCCTCTTAGCATGATAAAGAAGATTCAAAGAGAGTGAGATGCCAGCTCCTTTCATTCAGTCAGTAGCTTCAAACATTTCTGGTATATGAATAACATGATGTTTTTCAATGGCAAAAATCAATGAATATTGTAAATGCACAAACAGTAATTTCTCCGCATTGCAAGGTGCAATTCTGAAATTTTTTGCTTTTTCCTGCTCCTCTTAGCATGATAAAGAAGATTCAAAGAGAGTGAGATGCCAGCTCCTTTCATTCAGTCAGTAGCTTCAATCATTTCTGGACGTTTTTCAATGGCAAAAATCAATGAATATTGTAAATGCACAAACAGTAATTTCTCCGCATTGCAAGGTGCAATTCTGAAATTTTTTGCTTTTTCCTGCTCCTCTTAGCATGATAAAGAAGATTCAAAGAGAGTGAGATGCCAGCTCCTTTCATTCAGTCAGTAGCTTCAATCATTTCTGGACGTTTTTCAATGGCAAAAATCAATGAATATTGTAAATGCACAAACAGTAATTTCTCCGCATTGCAAGGTGCAATTCTGAAAATTTTTGCTTTTTCCTGCTCCTCTTAGCATGATAAAGAAGTTTCAGAGAGTGAGATGCCAGCTCCTTTCATTCAGTCAGTAGCTTCAATCATTTCTGGACGTTTTTCAATGGCAAAAATCAATGAATATTGTAAATGCACAAACAGTAATTTCTCCGCATTGCAAGGTGCAATTCTGAAATTTTTTGCTTTTTCCTGCTCCTCTTAGCATGATAAACAAGATTCAAAGAGAGTGAGATGCCAGCTCCTTTCATTCAGTCAGTAGCTTCAATCATTTCTGGACGTTTTTCAAAGGCAAAAATCAATGAATATTGTAAATGCACAAACAGTAATTTATCCGCATTGCAAGGTGCAATTCTGAAATTTTTTGCTTTTTCCTGCTCCTCTTAGCATGATAAAGAAGATTCAAAGAGAGTGAGATGCCAGCTCCTTTCATTCCGTCAGTAGCTTCAATCATTTCTGGACGTTTTTCAATGGCAAAAATCAATGAATATTGTAAATGCACAAACAGTAATTTCTCCGCATTGCAAGGTGCAATTCTGAAATTTTTTGCTTTTTCCTGCTCCTCTTAGCATTATGAAGAAGATTCAGAGTGAGATGCCAGCTCCTTTCATTCAGTCAGTAGCTTCAAACATTTCTGGTATATGAAAAACATGTTTTTCAATGGCAAAAATCAATGAATATTGTAAATGCACAAACAGTAATATCTCCACATTGCAAGGTGCAATTCTGAAATTTTTTGCTTTTTCCTGCTAATCCTAGCATGATAAAGAAGATTCAAAGAGAGTGAGATGCCAGCTCCTTTCATTCAGTCAGTAGCTTCAAACATTTCTGGTATATGAAAAACGTTTTTCAATGGCAAAAATCAATGAATATTGTAAATGCACAAACAGTAATATCTCCACATTGCACGGTGCAATTCTGAAATTTTTAGCTTTTTCCTGTTAATCCTAGCATGATAAAGAAGATTCAAAGAGAGTGAGATGCCAGCTCCTTTCATTCAGTCAGTAGCTTCAAACATTTCTGGTATATGAAAAACATGTTTTTCAATGGCAAAAATCAATGAATATTGTAAATGCACAAACAGTAATATCTCCACATTGCAAGGTGCAATTCTGAAATTTTTTGCTTTTTCCTGCTAATCCTAGCATGATAAAGAAGATTCAAAGAGAGTGAGATGCCAGCTCCTTTCATTCAGTCAGTAGCTTCAAACATTTCTGGTATATGAAAAACGTTTTTCAATGGCAAAAATCAATGAATATTGTAAATGCACAAACAGTAATATCTCCACATTGCAAGGTGCAATTCTGAAATTTTTTGCTTTTTCCTGTTAATCCTAGCATGATAAAGAAGATTCAAAGAGAGTGAGATGCCAGCTCCTTTCATTCAGTCAGTAGTTACAAACATTTCTGGTATATGAAAAACATGTTTTTCAATGGCAAAAATCAATGAATATTGTAAATGCACAAACAGTAATATCTCCGCATTGCAAGGTGCAATTCTGAAATTTTTTGCTTTTTCCTGCTAATCCTAGCATGATAAGGAAGATTCAAAGAGAGTGAGATGCCAGCTCCTTTCATTCAGTCAGTAGCTTCAATCATTTCTGGACGTTTTTCAATGGCAAAAATCAATGAATATTGTAAATGCACAAACAGTAATTTCTCCGCATTGCAAGGTGCAATTCTCAAATTTTTTGCTTTTTCCTGCTCCTCTTAGCATGATAAAGAAGATTCAAAGAGAGTGAGATGCCAGCTCCTTTCATTCAGTCAGTAGCTTCAAACATTTCTGGTATATGAATAACATGATGTTTTTCAATGGCAAAAATCAATGAATATTGTAAATGCACAAACAGTAATTTCTCCGCATTGCAAGGTGCAATTCTGAAATTTTTTGCTTTTTCCTGCTCCTCTTAGCATGATAAAGAAGATTCAAAGAGAGTGAGATGCCAGCTCCTTTCATTCAGTCAGTAGCTTCAATCATTTCTGGACGTTTTTCAATGGCAAAAATCAATGAATATTGTAAATGCACAAACAGTAATTTCTCCGCATTGCAAGGTGCAATTCTGAAAATTTTTGCTTTTTCCTGCTCCTCTTAGCATGATAAAGAAGTTTCAGAGAGTGAGATGCCAGCTCCTTTCATTCAGTCAGTAGCTTCAATCATTTCTGGACGTTTTTCAATGGCAAAAATCAATGAATATTGTAAATGCACAAACAGTAATTTCTCCGCATTGCAAGGTGCAATTCTGAAATTTTTTGCTTTTTCCTGCTCCTCTTAGCATGATAAACAAGATTCAAAGAGAGTGAGATGCCAGCTCCTTTCATTCAGTCAGTAGCTTCAATCATTTCTGGACGTTTTTCAATGGCAAAAATCAATGAATATTGTAAATGCACAAACAGTAATTTATCCGCATTGCAAGGTGCAATTCTGAAATTTTTTGCTTTTTCCTGCTCCTCTTAGCATGATAAAGAAGATTCAAAGAGAGTGAGATGCCAGCTCCTTTCATTCAGTCAGTAGCTTCAAACATTTCTGGTATATGAATAACATGATGTTTTTCAATGGCAAAAATCAATGAATATTGTAAATGCACAAACAGTAATTTCTCCGCATTGCAAGGTGCAATTCTGAAATTTTTTGCTTTTTCCTGCTCCTCTTAGCATGATAAAGAAGATTCAAAGAGAGTGAGATGCCAGCTCCTTTCATTCCGTCAGTAGCTTCAATCATTTCTGGACGTTTTTCAATGGCAAAAATCAATGAATATTGTAAATGCACAAACAGTAATTTCTCCGCATTGCAAGGTGCAATTCTGAAATTTTTTGCTTTTTCCTGCTCCTCTTAGCATTATGAAGAAGATTCAAAGAGAGTGAGATGCCAGCTCCTTTCATTCAGTCAGTAGCTTCAAACATTTATGGTATATGAAAAACATGTTTTTCAATGGCAAAAATCAATGAATATTGTAAATGCACAAACAGTAATATCTCCCCATTGCAAGGTGCAATTCTGAAATTTTTTGCTTTTTCCTGCTAATCCTAGCATGATAAAGAAGATTCAAAGAGAGTGAGATGCCAGCTCCTTTCATTCAGTCAGTAGCTTCAAACATTTCTGGTATATGAAAAACGTTTTTCAATGGCAAAAATCAATGAATATTGTAAATGCACAAACAGTAATATCTCCACATTGCAAGGTGCAATTCTGAAATTTTTTGCTTTTTCCTGCTAATCCTAGCATGATAAAGAAGATTCAAAGAGAGTGAGATGCCAGCTCCTTTCATTCAGTCAGTAGCTTCAAACATTTCTGGTATATGAAAAACATGTTTTTCAATGGCAAAAATCAATGAATATTGTAAATGCACAAACAGTAATATCTCCACATTGCAAGGTGCAATTCTGAAATTTTTTGCTTTTTCCTGTTAATCCTAGCATGATAAAGAAGATTCAAAGAGAGTGAGATGCCAGCTCCTTTCATTCAGTCAGTAGTTACAAACATTTCTGGTATATGAAAAACATGTTTTTCAATGGCAAAAATCAATGAATATTGTAAATGCACAAACAGTAATATCTCCGCATTGCAAGGTGCAATTCTGAAATTTTTTGCTTTTTCCTGCTAATCCTAGCATGATAAGGAAGATTCAAAGAGAGTGAGATGCCAGCTCCTTTCATTCAGTCAGTAGCTTCAATCATTTCTGGACGTTTTTCAATGGCAAAAATCAATGAATATTGTAAATGCACAAACAGTAATTTCTCCGCATTGCAAGGTGCAATTCTCAAATTTTTTGCTTTTTCCTGCTCCTCTTAGCATGATAAAGAAGATTCAAAGAGAGTGAGATGCCAGCTCCTTTCATTCAGTCAGTAGCTTCAAACATTTCTGGTATATGAATAACATGATGTTTTTCAATGGCAAAAATCAATGAATATTGTAAATGCACAAACAGTAATTTCTCCGCATTGCAAGGTGCAATTCTGAAATTTTTTGCTTTTTCCTGCTCCTCTTAGCATGATAAACAAGATTCAAAGAGAGTGAGATGCCAGCTCCTTTCATTCAGTCAGTAGCTTCAATCATTTCTGGACGTTTTTCAAAGGCAAAAATCAATGAATATTGTAAATGCACAAACAGTAATTTATCCGCATTGCAAGGTGCAATTCTGAAATTTTTTGCTTTTTCCTGCTCCTCTTAGCATGATAAAGAAGATTCAAAGAGAGTGAGATGCCAGCTCCTTTCATTCAGTCAGTAGCTTCAAACATTTCTGGTATATGAATAACATGATGTTTTTCAATGGCAAAAATCAATGAATATTGTAAATGCACAAACAGTAATTTCTCCGCATTGCAAGGTGCAATTCTGAAATTTTTTGCTTTTTCCTGCTCCTCTTAGCATGATAAAGAAGATTCAAAGAGAGTGAGATGCCAGCTCCTTTCATTCAGTCAGTAGCTTCAATCATTTCTGGACGTTTTTCAATGGCAAAAATCAATGAATATTGTAAATGCACAAACAGTAATTTCTCCGCATTGCAAGGTGCAATTCTGAAATTTTTTGCTTTTTCCTGCTCCTCTTAGCATGATAAAGAAGATTCAAAGAGAGTGAGATGCCAGCTCCTTTCATTCCGTCAGTAGCTTCAATCATTTCTGGACGTTTTTCAATGGCAAAAATCAATGAATATTGTAAATGCACAAACAGTAATTTCTCCGCATTGCAAGGTGCAATTCTGAAATTTTTTGCTTTTTCCTGCTCCTCTTAGCATTATGAAGAAGATTCAGAGTGAGATGCCAGCTCCTTTCATTCAGTCAGTAGCTTCAAACATTTCTGGTATATGAAAAACATGTTTTTCAATGGCAAAAATCAATGAATATTGTAAATGCACAAACAGTAATATCTCCACATTGCAAGGTGCAATTCTGAAATTTTTTGCTTTTTCCTGCTAATCCTAGCATGATAAAGAAGATTCAAAGAGAGTGAGATGCCAGCTCCTTTCATTCAGTCAGTAGCTTCAAACATTTCTGGTATATGAAAAACGTTTTTCAATGGCAAAAATCAATGAATATTGTAAATGCACAAACAGTAATTTCTCCGCATTGCAAGGTGCAATTCTGAAATTTTTTGCTTTTTCCTGTTAATCCTAGCATGATAAAGAAGATTCAAAGAGAGTGAGATGCCAGCTCCTTTCATTCAGTCAGTAGTTACAAACATTTCTGGTATATGAAAAACATGTTTTTCAATGGCAAAAATCAATGAATATTGTAAATGCACAAACAGTAATATCTCCGCATTGCAAGGTGCAATTCTGAAATTTTTTGCTTTTTCCTGCTAATCCTAGCATGATAAGGAAGATTCAAAGAGAGTGAGATGCCAGCTCCTTTCATTCAGTCAGTAGCTTCAATCATTTCTGGACGTTTTTCAATGGCAAAAATCAATGAATATTGTAAATGCACAAACAGTAATTTCTCCGCATTGCAAGGTGCAATTCTCAAATTTTTTGCTTTTTCCTGCTCCTCTTAGCATGATAAAGAAGATTCAAAGAGAGTGAGATGCCAGCTCCTTTCATTCAGTCAGTAGCTTCAAACATTTCTGGTATATGAATAACATGATGTTTTTCAATGGCAAAAATCAATGAATATTGTAAATGCACAAACAGTAATTTCTCCGCATTGCAAGGTGCAATTCTGAAATTTTTTGCTTTTTCCTGCTCCTCTTAGCATGATAAACAAGATTCAAAGAGAGTGAGATGCCAGCTCCTTTCATTCAGTCAGTAGCTTCAATCATTTCTGGACGTTTTTCAAAGGCAAAAATCAATGAATATTGTAAATGCACAAACAGTAATTTATCCGCATTGCAAGGTGCAATTCTGAAATTTTTTGCTTTTTCCTGCTCCTCTTAGCATGATAAAGAAGATTCAAAGAGAGTGAGATGCCAGCTCCTTTCATTCAGTCAGTAGCTTCAAACATTTCTGGTATATGAATAACATGATGTTTTTCAATGGCAAAAATCAATGAATATTGTAAATGCACAAACAGTAATTTCTCCGCATTGCAAGGTGCAATTCTGAAATTTTTTGCTTTTTCCTGCTCCTCTTAGCATGATAAAGAAGATTCAAAGAGAGTGAGATGCCAGCTCCTTTCATTCAGTCAGTAGCTTCAATCATTTCTGGACGTTTTTCAATGGCAAAAATCAATGAATATTGTAAATGCACAAACAGTAATTTCTCCGCATTGCAAGGTGCAATTCTGAAATTTTTTGCTTTTTCC